>NC_088347.1:29832500-29925000 GCF_036884655.1 Musa acuminata AAA Group
TACGTTTGAGAGTTGGCTAATGCTGGAGAATAAAAGCAACGATAACAATTACGTGCATCTCACCGAACTATGCTTACCTTCCTTTGGAGCTCGGTAATGGAGTCGAGCATAACTTTGTGCTACAACAGGAAGAAGCTCAATCAGCACGGGGGCAATTTCAAAAGTTCTCTAAAATCCTCTTTTGCTGCGTGCATAAAACAGTGTTACATTTTCTGTATAATAATGAGGGTTTTTACCTTTCTCGACCTAATTTGCTTCAAAGAAGTATCCAGCTGATGCTCTAGTTGTTGGAGTTCTTTGAGAGACAACGAGTCAAGCTGCTCGCCCATGAGATGCCTGCAAGCGAGCCAACACAATCTCTTCATGTATTCAAGACAAACTGTATCTAAAGTTCGTTACCTTTGGCTTTTATGTAAAGCCTCAATCTTAGCCTTAAGTTTGGCATATTCTTGGTACCAGTTGCCCTATGTAACATTTAAGAAGCATCAGTCATTATTAAACAGCAGCAAATGGGACAGTATTAATGTTTTAACTGGTTAGGACTATTTCCATGATTATCATGATACAGTGAGATAGAAAATCTGAAGAAAACTTATGACTCCTGCTCCATAGAGATATTTGGCTACGTTATTGAGAACCTCCGATTACCCTTTTCCACCTAAATTGACGGAAAGATGTAATAAAGAAGTAGTAAGATGTCAGCTACAAGCAAGAATTTGATGCAAACTGTGCAGAATTTAATCTAGGTAGAGCCTAGCGTGATCTTGTTCTTGAACATTTCCAAAGAGAAAACAAGTTAGCTTCTCATCAACAAACATGTCTTGCTGTATTCTTAAAGGTATATGCAATACAATGATATAAACAGGTTGTCCTTTTCTGCTTTATCTCAATAGAGTTGAAGATACAGGTCGTTTTTATGGTTCTTAGATGATACATGGCAGTGTGCACAAAAGACAAGTGGGGCTTACAATA
This sequence comes from Musa acuminata AAA Group, assembly GCF_036884655.1. Taxonomy (NCBI): domain Eukaryota; kingdom Viridiplantae; phylum Streptophyta; class Magnoliopsida; order Zingiberales; family Musaceae; genus Musa; species Musa acuminata. The sequence goes on from NC_088347.1 coordinate 29,833,473, forward strand.
GAAGCAATCGAAACTAAATTTGTCCGGTTTCAAGCTACACATTTGGTAAATGGAACACAAATGGCTGGCAATATCCAAGATCCAGTTTAATCTAGAAATTGATGTTGAATCATTGAAGCCAACACTAAGGGCTTTAATACTAAGGTTATTGTCTGAGAATAGATTTATATTCTTAATGTATAGGTGGAGAAAGGGATTTGAATAAATGTACAATTGTGAAATGCTTCATATAGGTGTATTGATATTTTAAATGTGTATTGATATAAATGTTGCTTGTAAAATTATATTTCAAAAGTTCTTCAAATATTTTATTATAAATTTACCTTTCTACTATTTTTAATATTTATTCAAAAGTGAATACATATTTTTTATTTAAATTAAAAATAGAATAAAGTATGACTCAAATATATAATAAATAAAAAATATAATCATGTAAATAAATTAAAAATAACTTTAAAAATAAATAAATAAAATCATGTTAGTCTCTCACTAAATAATTTTGTCAATCTTATAATCTTAGATAAAGTCATAGGATATTTTTAAAATTTAAAAAATTATATTAAGGTAATATCAGCATTTGAACATTTCTAATATAACATCTAGGGTAGATGTGATTTGAAAAAAAAAAATCAAATATCAATTCTCATTTAAAGCATGTATTACACCATCAATGTCAAATATGTTCTCAAACAAAGACAAAGTAAGGCATAGCAGCAAATCACAATGCAAGGAACAAAACACTAAAAAAATAACAACGGATTTAGGGTCAATACTAACGTTACTATAACAACTGACACATAAAGCCGATCCTAATGATTTAGGGTTCCCTCAATGCATATCTCCGTCATTCAATACTAATTTTGGTTCTATGGATCCATGGAAGTTTCACAAGTAGTAAACTTCTTTTTGTTTTAATAATTTTTGAGCTACAACATAACCAATAACTTGAGGTTGGAATGTTATTCGACTTATATCAAGATCAGGATGCAACATCCCTTTACCCTAAACTAAAATAACTTATCTGTGTTCTTTCTTACATTGCATTGTCATGTTGACAACAGAACAATAACATCGTTTGAATTTCAACCTAAAATTTTTTAAAGCTAGCTTACGTTGCAGTTTAGGTTACTTGTTGGTATGCTCTTTCCGAGTCCATGTGGGTAGGCTTTTTTTATTACACAAATATATTGTTGTCGAGTCTATATTCATAGGGTCTAATGTTCTGCTGGGAGGTAAAGAATTGAAAATTCAAAACAAAATATTTAAAGATTAATAACAAAAATATATCAAAATATCGATTTAAAAATTAATGTGATTCGATAATTTTTACTTGCATCGATGAAAAAAATTAAAATTTTTAATACATAAGATCAATTACAAAATGTTTGAATTACTTCAACTAAAGCACCATATCTTCTTTCAGATAAATCTAAGAATTTTTATCTAAATCCACTTTAGATCCACTAGAAAAATATTTAAGAACACTGAAAGTGTATTGTCTCTCTATCTTAAAAAAATCTTGACACTTGTATTTATAACAATAAATTTTAATTTACTAAAAAATTAATTTAATTATGGCTCCCTATTAATTTGCACCAATAGAGTTTTTTCTCTCATGATCATCTGCATCTTAGAAATCTCTTTTCGTTTCCTACATCACATGTTGGTATAGGTACCTATCATTTCCTTTTCAGCCTTTTGAGACCTTTACTATGTTTTTTTCATATGGTACAATCCTTAATGCAATCTTCATTTTATCAGCATCATACAATCGTGAATCACTTAAAATTATATAGCCTTGTAGTCATAAATCTTAAGAATTTAGAAGATTCAAACAAATTAAATTCTTGCACATCTTTCAAATCTAAGTTATATTCTCCAAAGTATTTAACACTTTATCAATTTTTTTATTTTTACTTTACTGACACCCCTGACCTCCATCATTGAATCATGACGTATACTCAACTTAATAATGATCTTATCATTTAATGAATTAAAATAATAATTTTGAGTGTAAACACGAGTAATATAAGTAGAAAGTAAAAATCAACTCTTTTAAAAAGATGTATCATTACCTTTTAGAGTTTTGTGATGTATCATTCCATCACCATCCATTACAAGAGAGCACTCATGAGCCTATTTTTCTTTTTTTTTTCTCAGATAATTATACTTGATATATCGATACTCTTCATATTTTATAATACTGAACATTATTCAAAGATCTAACTTTTGGTCTTGACCTACCATGATAGATTCACTTTTGTTTGAAAATCATACTCATCAATCTTCACCTTGAGCAATTAATGCATCACTATGTATATTTCTTTATTATCCTTTTCCCGAAAGCAAGAGACATTAAGACTTCTTCAACTCATTCTAAAGTTACAATTTCATTCCTATAAAGTATCATATCTACAAAGTTGCAACAAGAGTTAAAGAGTGATGTAAGAATCAATAATATCTTATCTTCTTCATCAATCTTTACATCAACTTTCTTCAATTGATCTAATATTTATTGAATATATTTAGATGCTTTAGCAAGTATGTTTTTCTCCATTCTCAACCTAGAAAATGTACTTTAAATATAACTTGTTAGTTAAGCTCTTAGTCAGATAATTTTTTTTTAACTTATCTCAAATAATCACAACAAGATTATCATTAATAATATTATTGTTAATATTATTTGTGATGCAAAGACGTAAGTACACACATTGTCTTAAGCTCCTCTTAATTTTTGTCGCTCCTTTTTTTGTTTGTTTGCTCACCTTTTTAATATTCTTGCTAAGCTTTGCTGAATACAAAAATCCTTCATCATTGTCCGCTTAAGGTAAAATTATTTCTTCCATCAAATTTCTCTAGAGTAAAACCAATAGAAACAAGAAGCGACATCCTTGTTGAATCATAGATTATCATATTTATAGGACTTTGATACCACTAGTTAAGGAGAGAGAGAATAAAACAAATCCAGAAATTAACAATGAAATAGCATTCAAGAAAGTTGATATAAATTTAATGTGCTTTGGTAACTCTCGCTTACATTCTAAAGAAAATTCTTTGATATATAAAATAAATTATAAAATTGTTGTGTTATCCCTCCCCTTGTATATCATCACACATGAAAAACTTTCTCTAATCCCTCTCTAGGTATACTAGAGAAAATCCTAGGAGTACCCAAAATATTTTATCTCTCCCAATCATTAAAATCTTGAGACTCAAAATTTAATTATATAAATAAATCTTAATTTATCAAAAAATCTTAATTTAATCAAAACTCTTTCAACTAATTAGAATAGAATTAGGACTCGATTTGTAATGCCAACCTGACATTGGGAACCAGGGATTACGTATACCATAGCACATTATTGAACTAGATCAATTCAAGGATGCTGCAAAATTGAAATTGATGTAGCTGACGTGAAATTCATGCATGGTCTCTTGGCCTTCTAACATACATGTCTGTATGGAAATAAAACTCTTTGTTCAAGGAGTCCAATTCCCTGCCAAATTAGGTTCTGGAAATTTTTTTTTGGGGGGGTCCATTTCTACCTCGAGAGCATGCAAAATCGAGCATCAGATAGTAAAAGAAACCACAATGCCTTTTTGGTTCATATTTCCATTTGATGAACCATTTTATGCATCTTTTGACATTACAACAATAGATTATGACACAATGGCTCAAGGCCACAAGCGGAAAACATGTTTGTGTTAGGGTGTAAATTAATAAGATCATATATGTTAGGACAACCTAATTACAATTCCACCAGGTCAAATTGTTATATCTATCAAGACTTTAAGTGTAATTAACTGGAAATTACTGAAGACTACGGAAGTCAAAGTAGCCAGGGTTCCATAAACATGTTCAGTACATGCAATATACTGACATGAATTAGCCACAATACATAATAGTGCAAACTATCATGCCCTTTGACAACATTTAGTTAATTTATGTTAGAGCAAATACTAAAAGAATAACAAGCTTGTCCAATGATTGCATAGTATGAGAAAATACATCACAACTAATCAAGTAATAGCAGCACAAATTTACTATTAAACTATATACCACCACAAAAGATGGAGTATAAAACATGCCACTTCAAATAACAATCTAATATCCAGAATCAGGTACAGATTTAATAGTATTTGCCAATATACTAAACTACTTATATGGCGTAGTCAAATGATGATAGCTTTATCGTGACTGGAGGTTAAGATAAATATGCTATCACCATACCTGAAACTCGGGTTCGGAGGAGGTTAGTGCCTTTTCTGCATAACAGTAACGTTCGTAGCGCTCGAGAATCTTTTCCATGCTGCATAACAATAGAAGCTTAGCGGTCTTCATGTATATAATGCATCAACCACATGCAATCAGGCACCCAATATTATTGCTTCATGTACTATTATCCTTTTTTTTTAAGAAAACAAACACCTATGAACTTAATATTGATGTACTTTGCCTATCTCTATGTTGAAATATATTATCATATCAAAAGATATTTGCAGCAACAATTATAGATCCATTGATCCTACAAAATATAGGTTGCATTTGGAAACATATTGTATTTTCTTAATATGCAGTTGGAGAAAAAGATTTGAGTGAATGTATAATTATAAAATATTTTGAGTGTTTGATAAATAACAGATAAAAACTATATTTTAAATGTGTATTGATATAAGTATTATTTGGTAAAATTATATTTTTAAAATATATTAAATATTTTATGATAAATTTATTCTTTTAATATTTTTATATTTATTTTATGATAAATATTCTTTTAATAAATCTATTAAATATTTTTATGTTCTTGATGCACATTTCAAAAATATGTTTCTAAATGCATCCAAACACTATATAAAATGGGCAATGCATTCTATTGTACATGAGAGAGTAGCATAGAAAAGATATCAAATGTTACAATGCATAATTTATTTTGCAGATAATCATCCAACTTCATACAATTACTAGAATTCATTGAATTTGATTGGATTTTTGACCTAAATTGGGCATACATTTTTTTATTCTGATTCCCTTTAGAAAACGTCCTAGTACATATGTGAGTAAATACATTATAAAATATCAATAAATACCTCAGAAATTATGCATATAATTGTCAGAAATCATTCTAAGTTCGAGTCACACATACATTCAGCAAGTAGCACCCCGAAGGGGAAAAAAAAATGAAGTGAATAAGATGGTTAGCTTGTTTCTTTAAACAAATTTGAATGTCCAATGTACTTCAAAAGAAATATATATTATGATAAATTTAGTCTTCTCTAGCTCTTTAAATTAATGAGTTAGAGATCAATTTGACTACTTAAAAAAATCCTAATTAATTATTAAGAAGATTTTATGAAAGCAAAATGGATTACGAAAACTCTGATTCCATTTACCAAGTTTCTAGTCTGTGGTGAACTTGAAAAAGTGAAAGAAAAGGATGTAAAGAAAAATGTTAGATTGTTTCTTTAAACAAACTCAAATATCAAAATGTGCGTAAAAAAGAAACATATATATTTAGTCTTCTCTAGCTCTTCTAATCATCTTTTATTTAGGCCTGTAAGCCTATTGCATTCAATAAACAAGTCGTACCAATTATAAATCTCGTTCTTACTTCTTCATTGTCTACATCTGACCTCATTAACAATAAAGAATGGACTTAAATGACAATTCATGGAGCCTTAATTATATAGAACATGCAATTTTTAGATTCTTGCTGAATAATCCACATAGGCAACAGATCAGTCCGAATATTCATTTCGGACTTCAGTGTTCAATAAAGTATTTGACTAAATGGCAAGTGATAGATCAATATGAGCTGCGAGGTTTTCAGTCAAGTACGAGGTCAGAAATTATAATCAATAGGTAGTAAGATCCTGCAGTAGCATTTACTCCCTGCATCTATCTGAAGGATAACAAATGAGTTGTAATTAGTCACAAATCAACAGTGCGCAGCTAAATTTTCATGCTACCTTGAGCGACTCGATCACATGCTGTCTGTTTAATTGCGCGGAACTTCTAGTTCGTTTACATCACAACATATAGTCTACGCCAAATCAGCAATCCCTAATTACACATCATATTTAAGTCAATGACATTTTGACAAATGTGAGCTTCAGGCGACATTGCAAAACTCACTTGATCGATCATAATCTTCCAACTATTTAAGATGAGCTACATAAATCTTTGACTGTCAAGATCATAATCTCCTAACTATTTAAGGTGAGTTACATGGATATTTTATCCTCTGCAAGTTCTATAAAAAGTCATGTTCTTAGTTAAACAAAGAGTATTTAAATTTTTATTTATAATTTAGTTAAAATATTTTAGATCTTCCCCTATTTCTCTATATATAATTAATATAAATTATTTTACATCTTCTAATCACAATATCTACAAATCCTTAGTAGATGTTCTCATCACCTTAAAGAATTCTTCCTTATCATATTTCGAAACTATATCCAATTATTCACATATAAATATATTTTTTTATCTTTTCTGAGTACTTTTATCTCAACAATATAAATTATATATATATAATATTTTTAATAATCCAACACTTAGATCCATTAAGTATAGATGATCTAATAATGATCTTGTAAGTTTCAATCTCCATTCTTCAAAAATGCTTTTCCAAGCACTGTAGCTAATATCAACTAGCACACCTCAAATTTTAGGATTTTAACCAAAAACAACATGAAGCACTAAAAAATCCATGGAACATCATCATCTCTTACCATATTTCATCACTGATAAATCGTTCAAAATCTGCCTAAGAACCTATAATGTATTGTGCATTTTATTGGAATTAAACTTGTATAAGTATGAGATTAATTTCATCAAAAGAAAGGTCATTGCATCAAGAGAGAGATTTATTATATCAAGAGAAAAAAGTAAATTAAATATCTAGGAAAGATAAGTCAAATTGACTATTGGTACTTGAAGGAGAGAATGATTCATTTTGAGTATAATTATTGTAATATATCTTTGGGGATTATATAAATCTCATATATTGGGTTATGAAAAATATAGAGTTTTGAAGTTATAAAGAATTTTGAGTGAAATATATAATATCTTGTCTTGTCTTACTCTTCCTTTATGTGATAACTCTATCCTTTCTTCCTTCTTCCCAAGATGTATGAGAGTTTGTAGAAGATGGATTTGTTAAACCAAGATACAATGACTTGTTCACAATCAAAGCAGAAGAAAGAGAAGGAAGAAGGAGAAAAAAACATTGCTACCAAGGGCTTGATGATACAATGTTCAAAATTATCACTTCAGCAAATACTTCAAAGAAGGCTTGAGAAATACTTCGACATTTGTTGGTGTTGATGAGGTAAAAAAACTTCGTCTATAAGTTTTACGAGCTAAGTTTGAAAAATTACAATAAAGTACTTCTGAAACTATTTCTAATTACTTCTCAAAAGTCATTTCTATTGTTTATCAAATGAGAAGAAATGGTAAACAAATAAATGATCATAGAGTAAAAGAAAAAAGATTTTATTATTGTTGTAATTAAAGAATCTAAAGATTTGAAAAAAAAATATCTTTAGAACAACTTATGGGTTCCCTTCAAGTTTATGAACAAAGGATTATTCTTGAAAATAAAGGTGAATCAAATTCTAAAAAATGAAGATGAAGTAGAAATTAAACTAATCAAGAATCTCTAAATAATGAAGGTGGTGGAGAAAATTCTAATAAAAAAGGTTAAGGTTATGGCCAAGGAAGTAGCTGAGGCCGTGGACGTGGTAAAAATTCTAAAATATCTAAAATATAATACTATATTTGTAAAATGTTTGGACATTACTCGTTTTATTATAATCCTAACAAGGTAAATTTTATTGAAAAATAAAAGAATAAAAATCAAGTTTCATTGATGATGTATGATAATATGAAAGAAGATCAATTTATGATATGATATTTAGATACAAGAGCTTCAAATCATATCTGTGGCATTAAAAATTATTTTTAAAAATAGATATAAGTTATTCTGGAAACCTTACATTTGGTGATTTGTCTCAGAGACCAATAAGAGGCAAAGGTAAAATTCTCCTTGAAGGCACAGAATTATGTATTTCAAATGTTTATTATGTTCCAGATATGAAAAATAATATTCTAAACTAAGGGTAATTACCTAAAAAATGTTATGATATTGAGATGAAAGATATGACTCTCTCAATTCATGACAAGAATAAAACATTGATATCACATGTAAAAATGATAAAGAATAGAATGTTTCCTTTATATTTATGTATTTTTTATCAATCAAATTATTTTAAAATTGATATTGAGGATACTCCCACATTATAATATCTTAGATATGCTCACTTAAATTTTAAGACATTAAAACTTCTAAAGAAGTACAATATGGTGATAGGAATGTCAAGAAATTGATCATCGATCAAAATTATGTAAAGTATGTGTCATGGGCAAGCAAGAAAGAAAGCATTTCAATATCAGAAGAATAAAAAGAGTATGACATCGACTTGATCTGGTGCACTCATATGTTTGTGGCTTTATCAGTCTAATATCACTTGGAGGAAACAAGTATTTTCTTATCTTTACTGATAATCATAGTAGTAAATCTTGGGTTTATACATTAAAAGAAAAAAAAATAAGTAAATTCAAATAATTTAAGGATTTGGTTAAAAGAAAAAATGATTGTAAAATTAAATGTTTAAGAACAAGTGGTGAATATATTTCAAATGAATTTGAAAGTTTACATAGAAATAATGAGATTTTACATCAATTCACTATGACATGCATGCCTCAACAAAATGTTGTTTCAGAAACAAAAAAAATAAGACTATACTTAATATGGCCCGATGCATGTTAAAAGAAAGAAAAATTCCTAAAGAATTTTGGGGAGATATTGTTATTTATGCAGTTTATTTACTTAACATATTTCTTACAAGGCGAATTGGTAATTTTACACTAGAAGAAGTATGGAGCTTGCAGAAATCAAGAGTCGATCATTTAAGAATTTTTGGAAGTGTTGCATTGCTAAGATACCATAAGAAAAAAGAACAAAACTCGAGGGTAAAAGTCAGAACTGTATTTTGTTAGGTTATTTAAGAATTTCAGTAGTTACAAACTCTACAATCCTATCACAAACAAAATTATGATGTTAAGAGATATTGAAATTAATGAACAATAGATTTAAAATTGGAAAAATGATGAATAACATAAGAAAGATATAGCTTCAGAAGAGAATGATATAATACAAGCAAACACCGAAGTGATTTTGGTGAAATCATCACCTAGATCAGTTATGTCACATGATTTAAGAAGTCTGATTATAAGGACAAGACCAATTTAGACATTATGTGATTTACTATACTTCTTGACGACAAGCTATGAATGTGGAGATTCATGCTATTAATAAAAATGATACATTCGAGTTTACTATACTTCCAGAAGACCACTAAGCGATAAGTGTTATGTGGATTTTTCAAACAAAAAAAAATACAAAAGGGGAGATGGAGAAATACAAGGCTCAATTGGTTGCAAAGGGATATAATCAATAATATGGAATCCATTATAAAGAAGTATTTGCACCAATTGCTCGATTGGAGACAGTAAGATTACTTATCTTCCTAGCAGCTCAAATAAAATGAAAAATTTTACAAATGGATATCAAATTAGTATTTTTTAATAGAATGATTGAAGAAAAGGTATATATTCAACAATCCCCTGGTTTTATTATTCATGAACAAGAAGAAAAAGTATACAAGTTAAAAAGAACTCTTTGTGGGCTTAAACAAGCCCCACGAGCATGGAATTCTCAGATAGATGCTTATTTTATTCAAAATGATTTTTCTAAATGTTCACATGTACATGCTCTCTATACGAAATCTAACTCTTATGGAGATATCTTGTTTGTATGCCTGTTTGTAGATGATTTAATATTTACATGCAATAATAGCTTCATGATTAAAGACTTTAAGTACTCTATAAAAAAAAATTTAAGATGACCTACTTGGGCTTAATGACTTATTTTTTTTGTATTGAAGTTATATAAGACAATGAAGAAATTTTTATCTCACAAGAAAACTATGTAAAAAATGTTCTAAAGAAGTTCTCTATGGAAGATTGTCATCCTATACATATACTTGTGGAATATGACACCAAGTTGACTAAGAAAAATGAAGGTAAATATATTAATCCAACTTATTATAAAAGTCTAGTTAGATGTTTAAGATATTTGACATGCACTCAACTTGATGTGTTATTTGGAGTTGATTTAATAAGTAGATATATGTAAGCTCTTAAGACATCTCATTTAAATGTTGCTAAAAGAATTTTATGATATATTAAACGAACAATTAAGTATAGAATATTATATTCATTATCTAAAATGTTGGAGCTCATTGGATATAGTGACAGTGATTGGTCGAAAGCTATGATGATCGAAAAAGTACAACTGAATTTATATTTTATTTTGGTGAAGCTATATTCACTTGGTCTTCAAAAAAATAATAAATTGTTGCTCTATCAAGTTGTGAAGCAGAATATATAATAGCATTTTCTTGTGTTTGTCATACAATCTAGCTAAGAAAATTACTCCAATAACTTCATATGCCACCAAAAAAGTCAATCAAGATTTATATTGATAATAAATCAATTATTGTCTAATGTAGTTTACCATGAAAGATTGAAGCATATCGACATAAGATTTCATTTTATAAGAGATAATATCAAAAATAAAGAAGTAGAGCTATATCATATTAAACAAGTGGCCAATATACTTACAAAATCTCTTAAATTTAAAATATTTTAACATCGTCGAAAGAAACTTGCATGATGGAACAAGTTTAAGAGGAGAGAATATTGAAATTAAACTTGTTCAAATATCATAAGAAGATTAATTTCATCAAAAAAAATGTTCATTGCATCAAAAGAAAGATTCATTATATCAAGAAGAAAAAATAAACTAAGTGTCTATAAAAGGATAAATCAAATTGATTATTAATTTTTGAAGAGGTTTCTTGAAAAAGAATAATTCATTTTAAATATAATTAATGTAATGTATCTTTGAGGATTATATAAACCTCATGTTGGATTATGAAAAATATAGAGTTTTAAAGTTATAAAAATTTTGAGTGAAATATAAAATATCTTATCTTATAACTCTGTCCCTTCTTCCTATCAAGTTCATCAAGCATTAATTTTTAACGCCATAAAATTCTTATGCATGTCACGTTTCCACGCAAGTAGATATATACTTGATGCATATATCTAGCAGACGTCGAAATCTTATTCTACGGTACATGCATATGACAATCATTTATTAACAATCAAGTGGTGCTTCCAGTTAGGATACTAGGGATTGAAGCACTCTAGAAGAAGAACATGATTTGTACGTAAACGTGAGTCCCTTGTATTGAAAGGGTATACTGTCTGAAGAATGCTGACAACCAAAGTATACCAAAGAATCACAACCTATAGAGTTTAGTGTTGAAAATAAACTAACGGGACCCGAACGCTAGAGCCTCCACGTACACCATTGCATGTCACGAGCCATTGGTTTCTGCTACAGTTAACCGAAAGATAAGGGAAGTAGACAACGAAGGAATTGAAACCCTAGATCTACGTGCAACTTTTGTGACAGCATACGGCAGACTACCATCTCGCTACTGAGGTCAATGAATCGAACTAAAAGTAACTTAAAAGAAAAGGTTCTTTTCCGGTTTTCTGTGGCGTCAAAATCCATCCCTTCCTAGTCTCAATCCTCCCTTCCTAGTCTCAAGCCAACGTACGAGGTCACCTCTACCTATGGGAACTGCACCTGTTCGGCAACATATTTGGCAGTTAATGGGCACCTCCCCGAAGCAGGAAGGAATAGCCCCGAATTACTCCCTAAAAGGAGTGCCGACTTATGCCATGTTCCTCATCAACCGCACAGTCTTAAGCTTGGAGAACAGCAAAGTGGCCAGATATCGTCGTGTTCACAGTTCTAAATCAAGAAACAAGAACGTGCAGGTCAGCAATCGAACTCTCACGCGTTCTCGTCCAATTTTGCTCAAAATCCTACCCAAAATAGATAGTTGGATATTCGAACACTGTAGCATGGCAAGGACGAGGAAACAGAGTATTTTCAGTCTTCCGGTGCAGCGGACATAGAAAATCCGATCGATCGGGGATCACACCAAGAAAATCCAAAAGCGGATCCGTTAAAAGCATATAGAAAGGGCGATCGGGTAGCGCAAGCTAGAGGGGGGAGAGGAGATGAGAGGAGCGAGGCGCACCAGGAATCGGTTGCGTACTCATACAGCTTGCCCTTGGCGGAGAAGATGATGAGGGCGACCTCGGCGTCGCAGAGGACGGAGATCTCGTGGGCCTTCTTGAGCAGCCCCGATCGGCGCTTGGAGAAGGTAACCTGGCGATTGATCTTGTTCTCGATCCGCTTCAGCTGCACTCTCCCCCGCCCCATCTCGATCGATCCCTCCTCCGATCTCGAAACCCAGTCGCTAAACGCCGATCCACCTATAGAAGAAGTAAGAGAGAGAGAAGAATAAGGAGAAGCGCTCGACGAAGGAAACCAAATGCGGGTTTATGACAACCGGGGTGGTAATGGGATCACGACGTTGTCGAGTTGTGATTGGCCCAGGGTTCTGTTATAGTGGCTGGAGCGGGGGCCACCTCTCTGTCACCGTACGGAACCCTTGTGTTCTTGGACTACTTACCGAACACGCCGTGCGCTGTCGATCTCTCATTGGTCGATGGGTCCCAAATGTTGATTTTGGAAGAACACGCAATATGTCACTATCCATGATAAGCAATTTGGATATCAGATTTTGTCTTTCTTTTTCTTATACCCAAATTTATAATTTATGCGGGTGGATTAAATTTTAGTCAACTTACTTGTCCATGAATACCAAAAAAAAATTTATTTTTTTATTAACGCTCGTTTTCTATTTATTTTATCATAATATCATTTTTTTTAATATATAAAATTACCCATATCTTTTGCCTCATTCCATTATCGTCTTCACCTCATTTCTCATTCTTCTCATACCTCGAGGGTGTTGAATCTTGGATTTTAACGATGAAATAAATTGATGAACTAATATATTATTAAGAAGTTATATAGGAAATACTTCGATCATAAACTCAAAACATCGAATAGTCAAATGTCGAACTAGAGAATACAAAATTGTGCAAGTGAATTATTATGTTAGAATTGAAAGTCAAACCGGAGGATTGATCAATATGTCGAAGATTGAAGGTTCAAACGATGTGTTGGAGGTTCAAACAATGTGTCAAAAGATCTAACGATATGCTAGAAGAGATAATATGCTGAAAGCTTCGAAGATGTGTTGGTTGAGTCGTCGACGAGTCAAGGTCTTGACCGAGATCATTTTGGATCGGTATTGAGTTGAAATAAAGCTTACTTATCATAAAATATATTTTTATTCATAATAGTAACATGCATGACAATATCCTTATATCTAACGAGTTAACTCATAATATATCAGAGTCCTTGATGAAAGTACCTTTGACACTTCTCAAGCTAGATATCTCCAATGCCTATGTTATGGTGTCTTGGACTGTCATATCTAACAACTTGACTAAAATGCATTTTCCTAAACCCTTTCTTGATTAGGTAATGTGAAAAAAATCTAAGTGATTTAGGAACAAATGTAGCATCCGCCAAGGGATCTATTTCTCTCTATCTTTTCATTCTAGTACAGCAAAACTTGAGTAACCTACTTAAAATGAAGCTAGAGGCAAAAAAAATTTCTCCTTTCAACATCCATGGCATTAAGATATCTTTTGTAGATGATCTTCTTGTGGTATTCAGGGAACAGTAAGATGTACAATAGTCTTAAAGCCATCCTATTTAAGAATGAGTTTTCATCTAACATCTCCATTAATAATTTAAAAAAAATCTTTTACAATAAAAGTGACAAGATTGAGAGACACAACACACTTAGAGTAAGTGAGGGGGCAATGGCCTATCTTATATCTAGATTCATTTACAAACTTTAGTTGGAAGAGAAGTTTCAATTTGTATCGATGGATAAAGCATTTTATAGGGTGCAAGGGTGATTCAAAGGACTATTATGTTAGATCATCAAGATTATCCTCATTAATGATGTCCTGAATGTTATCCCTACTCATTTCCTAATGAACACTTAGATTTCTGAGAAGATTATCAAGAAAATAAAAAGAATCTAAAGAGAATTATTTTTGAATCAAGATGACAACAAGAATAAAATGAACCTGATTGGATGGAGTATGGTGACTAGTCCTAAATGGGAGGGTGGGCTTAGAGACTGTAGGGTGGCTAGGAAAATTATCTGTTAAGCGGCTCATCCATTTTCTCAACAACCATGATAAGGATTTTTATTTTCAAATATAATAATTTTGTTTCTTAAAATGTTACCAGAATTTCTATATGCTCATCGAATTGGTTAGACGTTTGTTAGCTGATGAGGGGATACTTAGGAGGGGTTTAAGAAATACATGAGTCGTTTTGGGAATGAGACTTGGATTGATACTATTAGTGAACAAATGTGTTATGACTGATGAGTTGGCACGGCTTGATCCACAGGTCAATGTCAGGAGTTTTCTGTCGATAGAATTGGATGTTAATGTGGCTGATGAGTCGGCACGGTTTGGACCCAAAATATATCTTATGAGGCACAATCCTCATAAGTTATTGGCTTACTTTTGTTAACACTAACTATTATACTTTCTGATTTGATTAATATAAATGGTTCAAATATTGAGGTGTTAATTGATTGTTTTCATCCTTGGCTCGTAGGATCCATAGGTCTGTGTCTCTTCCCTCGTTGATGATCAATTGGTTTGGGCCGACCTCCTCAGAAAGTGTGTACCACCTATTGAGAGGGAGGTCCCAACCTCTGACTGAACACTAACCTGGGCGAAGATCTCCCTTGGAAAGCTGTCGTCGAATCAACTGCCCACATCTGATTATATTGCCAGCATAATTCGGTCCCAAATCTTGTCGTGTAGTGTGTGTAAAAAGTTGTAACGAGTTTGTCAGACACATCCTGTTTCAGTGTAGAATTACAACTCTGCTTTGGGATAAACGATTTGATACCGGTGACTTTGATTATTGGTATAAGGATAGTTGGTTGAAGTTGATAAAACATATTTTGGACTCCAATCACGTTACAACTAGTGTCGCATCACACCTCTGTCAAGCTAGCACAAGGGGGTACTTTCCCATGCTGAGCCAAAATTTATACCTCGGCAAGTCATGTCCCGAAAAGCTCGGGACGACGTCGCATGATGCTATTCCGTGCATTCCGGGCGACGACCGTACGAAGATACCATCTCGTCACTTGAGGATCGATCGTCGCATCAAATCAGCGTACAACCGATCCTCGCGGAATAGTATAAAAGCTTCTGACTGGCATCTAGTCAGAGGGAGAAAAGAAAGGAGGAAAATATGCAACTACTGACTTAATCTACAATAGGCTAAAGTCAGGAACCCCCTGACGAGGGCCTTCTGTGCAAGACGATCGCCCCAACCAAGAGACACCTTCCCAGAAGACAGTGTCAATGTCCCGACCAAGAGACATGTTTCCTCATATGGCGTCAACATCCCGACCTTCCCAATATAAGTTGGCTTCAGCACTTCTTCCAATTGATTGTGAGCTCCCGACATCGACCCATGGATTAAGCCGTGCTAACTCATCAACCACGACACATCAGTTCACCAATATTTTGATGCTAGAAGGATGGTCCAAGGCCTGCACCTCGACCGAGCAAACTCGTTCCTAAGCCGTGCACCTTAGCTATGAGCCCTTGGCTCCCCTGTGGGAGGGAGCACTGATAAGATTATTTAGTTTCACATTTGTTGAGGAGTATAGGAACCAAGAGCTCATAAGCCTGTCAGGTCTCCCTTATCCTAAGAGGTGCCTTTTAAAGCTCACATGCTCTGAAAGAACAAAATCATACGGGTACATCCTTTAGTCCAAAGTGAACAATTCCTCACGAGCCTACGAGACACACCAACGATCATTATCTTAACCATCAAGCCACTATGGAGGAGAGTATTTGTCGCATCCATTCTTTGAGGGTCCTCCCAAATCCTGAGGGGCTGTAGCGATCTAGACCGATCAAGGAGGCACAGGTACAGAGTAGATTATAAGTGGTGGCAGTGGGATGGGCGGGGCGGTCAAGCCGGCGGTCCTGTACAGGCAGAAGGCCAGGCTACACTCCCGGCCCTCGAGAGGATGACGGAGGGGTGCAAATCTCGTCTGATTCAAAGCAGTAGAGTGGGTGGATTGTGTTAATGGCAAAGCCGCTGTTTCTTTGTTTCAAATGAAGACACAGACTAATAGAACATAAAAAATATTGCATACCAATGAATGAACACCGAGAAACTTACGCTACACTTCAATTATATATTCAACTATCCTCATTCGAATAAAAATACAAAAATAATTCGATCTTTGTAGGACTCAAACATCTTTTTATAACCATGCACATTAAGATCCCGATATTGCTCCGACTCTCCTCTGCTTTTGAGAGTGTGGCGTCTGTCTTCCTAAACCAAAGCTTCCGAATAAGATGGATTTTGCATCTTGCGCGATTTAAAGAGCCTAAGCAGAACAGTTCCGAATTCTCTTTTATTGATGAGAACACAAAGAAATTATTACAAAGAACAGGGATAATACGAGTCTTGATGTCATACCATGAGCACTGCACGTATCTGAGTGAGGAAGGAGACGATGGCCGTGGATGTGCTTGTCGAGCTCATACCGACACCATCTCTCCTTTAATTGGAAGCATGACGCACGGCACAGCAGAGACCCCCCTCCATGGCCGGTCAACAAGGCAAACAAGAGCTACTGCGGCTTCGGTTCCCTCTGTGATGTCCAAAGGGATACCCTGGGCTCCAGTTTCTGCAGCTCTCGCTTTAGAATGTGTGGAGGTGAGCGGCAGACAACGGCCGCGCTCGTACGGTAGGGACAACCATACATGCTCTCCAATCACTGGAGCAGATGGTGCATATGGACTGTAGCTGAAGGAAACAGCTCCATGGAGATAAGGCCATGCATAGTTAGTTAATGGCTTGGCTAACCCTCAGATGTATTGCATTTACCACTTGATTTGGAGTTGCAGTCCATGTTCTCCTCTTTCTTCAGCAAATACATAGATGGCATGAAGGATGAGGCAACCGAAGACAGCTTTTCTCCGACACATTCCGTGTCGAGAGCTGAGAGAAGAACGCTCACGTTCGACAGCAACTGCATTTATATCTTGAGACCAGCCCATTAATATGCATCGCTTCTTCAGGCAGCAGCAGGACCAAAGAAGGTTCAGCAGGTCATTGCCTGGCTTGTGTTGCTGATGTTTTCATCATGAAATCGTCGTCTTCCTCGTCGGTCTTACGGAGATGACAAAGTGACGATGACCGAACATAATTAAACGCCTTCCTGCTGTTGAAGAGATAGCGATCTTGATATTTGGGATTCCCGCACAGTGCGTGTGCAGCGTTCTCCACATGATCCTATGCTGAGCACACCGTTCTCATTGGATAACAAACATGAGGATCTAAGCATTATTTTGTGGGTCTCTCTCCGTCCAGAATCCTCAACAGTGCAATACTGTTGATCATAAGACCCACAGCCATTGAAAAACCACCATGCCAATAACCTCACTTGGCCTCCAGTATTCTTTAAGAACCATCACTCATATCTACTATGCAGGAGTCAACACCTGCATGCCTTCCCAAGCATGAATCACCTCCAGGAGAAGTCATTCAACAGCTGGAATGAATCCGACGACCTCGACGTGTTCGAGGCGACGCGGTACTTCTCCGGTGCAATCGATGGCACGGGCCTGCAGGTAGGTGGATTTGGCTCCCATGGAGCTGTGACGGTTGAAGATAGGATGCCAAGCAGCGTGCAGAAGGGAAACTTAGATGAGAGACTAATAAGCAGCAGTTCCTCGCTGATGAAAGACAAGAAGTGCAAGCAGCCCAGCTCTCCCGGTGCTAGGTTAGTCGGCCTACTCAACTCTTTCCTCCATCAAGCGGCTTCCGGGAGGAAGCTCAAGTGTTTGAACCCCACCTCGACGACCAGAGAGCCACCGGAGGAGGGGGATGCGAAGGAGGAGAATAGCCTTGGGGGGAGAGAGAGAAGAAGAAGCATCAGCCGTTCCCAAAGCACCAACAGCACTGGTTCCAAATCCAGCAAGTTCTGTGGCAGCAGCAGCTTTACGAATCCAGACTTGTATCCATACAATTACCGTACTACTCCATCGATCAGTTACAAGTGCAACAGGGGCCAAAAATCTGTCACCTTCTGCCCACGAATTGAGGCATGGAGAAGCACAAGCATCACCGAGCTGCTGCACAACAGTGGAGTACAAAAGGAAAAGGATTACGGACTCCACGGAATTAGAACCGAGGAGAGAGATGCGCATGACAGGGAGAACAAAAAATGGGTACTGAACGACCCCGGCGATCAGTATCCGGGAAGAGATTGGTTCGGGGATTATGATCTTCCATTGCCAGGGGTAAGAAAGAACTCGATCAGAGGGGAAGAAGAAGAGGAGGAGGAGGTGTCTGACTCCAGCTCCGATCTGTTCGAGCTGAATATCTGTGATCATGCTGTCCTCTCGGACGGCTTGCCCGTCTTCGCAACTACAGACATCGAAGTCATCAACAGAGCAAGTACTGCATCTTAGTTAGCCATCTTGTTTCTCTCTCCCTCATCTCTCCAACTCCTCTTCTCTGTAGATTTGGTGTGAGACATGTTGGAGTGGCTGGAGCTTTTGATGTGAAGCAATGGTGTTCCTTTCAATGTTCACTACTTTTTGTTTATCCTCTCCTTAAGCACACTCCACTTACCAGAGGCAATCCCTAAGCATAGTAGATGTAGTCTTAAGAAGAAGGGTGTAGTCCTACTTTTAATATTGGGTATTGATGAATCATGCGTGAGATTTTAGGAAGCACTGTTACTGAAGTTGACCTAACAACAACAGCAAATGGGTCATAATAGTTAGGTGTGTTGACAATTCATGTGCTGAAACAGGACAAGCACTCAAGCTATCAGAAGACTGGGCTAGGATATATATGTACTATTTCTCGGGACCCAAGTCAATAATTATATGAGTTAAAGATGAACATTACTGTCCGCATACGTCCTTCTCAATTCTGTATGTCAATGAAAGCTTCTTTAGGTGTCAAAGTCCGGCATGTCCCAGCATGTCTGCAATATCGTCTCCCTCCATTGGACCGAAGACATATCGAGACAGAGACAGGGCCTCGACATGGACCTACAACACCATTAGTGGTTGATGTTCTACTTGTCATAATCTAAATTTGAGATTATCTTGAGGACTAAATCTAACAATTGAAACCACTGCAGTTATGCAGCATGAAGAGAATTGGGTTGAGGAAGTTGTGTCCAAGAAGAGCAAACATTTTGCTGGTTATTATCCAGGTAATGGCATGTCACAACATCCAGTTCTTCTAAGGAGAAGCTTCTTCTGGAAATCAAATCAATGACTGGGACTTTAGATTCATAGCCGTTTGCAGATGTCAAACTCGCCAATCAATCCAAGAAAACTTGTGTCGGAACATTATTCTTTCAGTAGAATTGTTCATCAGAATATGGAAACAATAAACAAAAACTACAAAACATGAATCCCATGGAATACCACTATATGTTGCAGTAGGTTGCTGTGCGAAGAGGCCAATGCCACAATGAATTCGTATCACCATTGCTGTTAAGGACTGCTGCATGCACCTGGAGTAGACCCAGCCTGCAAGGACACAGGCAGTAGGAAGAAGATTATATTCCTCTTTTCTTCTGAATTAGGTGGTATTTGTTCGGTTTGTCAATGTTTCTAAGCTCCTGTTTCTATCAATTATCATCTCTAAATTTGAACCTGTATGAAATTATAGCAGAGAAACAGATGAAGTTCTTACCACACATGCGTGTACATCATCACAGCCACATAGCAATCTCCCATTAAGCATATCTGTTGCTTGAAATGACCCTCCGCCGTCACTTCTCTGGAAATAAATTCAACACTTAAAATTTTCATCTGGCAAGAAAAATCTTTGGATAAGGTGTGCAGGAGAATAATAATCTTCCAGTCGAGTTGCTAACGAGTAGGATTTGAGAAACAGCACTTGTTGCTGTGCTTGTGGTTTTCGTGCTCATCAGGTAGTCTATTGGCAGTATCAAAAGCAGAGTGGCATAAGTAATACCTTGTAGAAATCGACAGCCACAAAATTGGCCCATCGGTTGTTTGCTGCGCCATAGCATGTATTGAGCATGTTGATGAGTCGGCCGGAGTTATCTTCGCAGGTTGTTTGCTTCACTGGTATCGAGGAGAAATAGTTCACCAGCACAAGAGATTTGGTCGTGTCACTTAGAGAAGCAGATTCAGCACGGTTGAAGCATTTGCCTTCTTCCATGCCATCGTCTCCATCTACAGAGTCGGAAGAAAGAACCCGAAAAGTATGTTTTGAGTTCTGAAGAACAGAGTAGACGATGAAAATATATTGATTTCGGTTCATTTTAAGAACTTGTGACATGTATCCCTTCCTTGCCCCGGTATGGTGTTTGCAGTAGTCGATCGTTGCGTGCCCCATCGAAAGCATCGAGCATCTCAAGAAATGAGACACCGGTGTGGTGCATTGCATGACAAAGCTTTCAGGAGCAAAACCTCAAATGAGGAGAAAGAAGATCTTGCTTACACTGGTTTTCCACCATGTAGTTCCACTGATAGGCGATCCCTTCTGCGTCTTGCTTGGATTTGATGGACGTGAAGACGATAAGGCGCTGGTTGCTGGCAACCATGTCGCTTACTAGAGGCCAGTCCTGGCCATTTTGGGGCATGCTCGAGACTGGGAACCAATACTTCGTCAGACTTGAATCATTGAAAAGCTTTGGCAATCCATTTGGAGTCTCAACATAGTCTTCTAAGATCAACGTGACAATCTCTGATGGATTTGCAGACAAGAAGGCTTCGATCTCCCTCATGGTATCGATGGCTGGTTCCTGGAATCAACAGTCTCAATGAGAAATTAGCTAATGCAAACCCAAATAGTGAAAGGATTACCATCCTATCTGCTTGCAAAGCATACTTACAAATGCATTGAAATCGTAGCATTTCCCACCGGTGGAATGGCACAACCAGATGTCATCTTCAAAGTCGTAAGTGTCCAACATCAAAGCTCGAACGCCGTTCTGCAGATCATTGTTTTGTAAGATAACTTTGTCATTCGTGTTGGCGTTCAAACAACAGCTTCATGAAATATGAAGATTAGGAGGACTACGTTCAACTGCTGAGTGACAGTGTCCTCCTGATTTGTGATGGTAATCCTCGGGACTCCAGTGTGAGATGGCTCCCCATCAATGGCAAAAGCGTTGTGTGTAGTGAGATATGCATATTTGTTGAAAGGCAGGGAGTTGTTCTGCGGCAATGGTGCAGTGCAACAAAGGAAGAAAAACTTGTCAGATAAATGCATTATATAGATAAGAATCTGTGGCATTGATTGGTGTGAACAATTCAAAGAATCAATGAACCATTTATAGGGGAAAATTCAGGCAAAGATGAGTTGGGATTCATGAGAACCTTTTGCTGAATTCAATACAACAATGTGTAGGGGGAAATGGGTTATTACTAATTCAACATCTATTTAATCATAATCATCAATCACTGGTAACTCATCTAGTACAGATCTAACTACAAGGAAGAAGACAAGAGGTCAATCATAATTTGAAGTGTTTCTTATTTTCATCGAGTGAAGAAAACCCATGGCATGCGTGGATCTGAAACTTTAATTGGGTGCCTTTACAAGAGCAAAACTGAGCAAGAATCCAAAAGCAGAATGCAAAGCAGTGACCAAACGAGGTAAGAGGGCAACAAGAAAACAAAGCAATACCACAGTCTTGAATTGGTCCGTCACCGTAGACCGGACACACCTGGAGCCCGAGAACCCTGAGGGGCAGGAGAAGCAATACAACCCTGCCTGGCAATCGCTGTCGGTGGAACACTCTTCAAGAAGCTGCACGCATGCGAGTTGTGTTCATCTCGAGGTCAGTCAACTCTATGAGAAGTGATGGTAACAAAAACAAGAACAGTGCCTTGCATTCTCCACCGGAACAGGCAATTGCAGGGCCGACGGAAGCCAGAAGGAGAAGCACAAGGATGCTGCAACCGAGGAGACCCATTCCAGTTTGCAGGTAGTGTGGCTGAGAGGTGCCGAGTGTTAGCATAAAATCTGTACTCATGCTATCTGTAATGCGGAAAAATTAGATCTAACAATATTACGATGCTGAAATATCAATCTGCAAGGATCTGAGAACTAGATCCTTCTCATCTCATGCACCTCATGCACTCAGATGATGCACTACTCATATGCACACTTAACATAGAGGTCCTATCTGTCAGATGCCCCCTTAGCCCTTAGAGGTCATGTCTATTTATATGCGAGAGCAAAAAGTCTAGGATAAGAGAGTTCCTCCCATAAGGTTATCACATAAGGAATCATACTTTAATATAGACTTCTTTTGACCAATAATCATAATCAGAATCTAATAATATCTATAATATATCTTGCCTAATTAAATAAGGTCACATAACCTAACATTCTACTACTTGGCCCAATAATTAGTAAGATAAAAAAGACTTAAAATAAAAAATAAATAAACAAAATTTATTTAAAAATAATTTGGATCAATTGGATTTTGAAATTTTCTAAAAAACTATATACACACGCGTGAATTTTAGAAAATAGGTCAATAAGTCTAATACGAATAATAATACTACATTAAGTCTAACTAACAATATGAGTCATAACGGTTGTATACCATCAATGTCACACTTCCTTCTATGTATCACAATACTGTTAGCCTTTCCTAATGCAGTCCAAAATGACCCATATAATTTGTCTTGTCAAGACAATTCTGTCATCACATTCAACCATAATATGTAAGTAAGAATGTCAATTATAATATCCAATTAAACATGCATCACCATATCCTTTATGGGTTGCTCACAAACCCAATCATAAGAATATGTTCTTTTAAAATACTTTAGACTATAAATCCTAAGTGAATGGATCAGCAATCAATACATTGGAACTCATGTAATTAATTGACATTAGATGTTTCTGAACTCATCTTCTCTAACCATCAAGTACTTTATACCATAATGCATATAGATGCAATAGTACTTATCATTCTTATAGAAGAAAACTACTGCAATATCATAAAATATCTTCAACGACTTGATAATTGAATCTGACTACACCAAGTCCTGAGATAAAAATTTTACAATAAAAAATTTGATTAGTGGCCTCAAAGCATGCCACAAAATCAACTTCTAATTATTAATAATAATAAATTACCTATCTAATTACATAGATATTAATCGTAAGGTGGACTTCCTATTATCGAGGCAATTTATATAATCAGCATATGAAAAATACCATTATTTCAAGCTAATATAATTTCATATATGTGAGCATATAATCTTTTGTCTTCCGGATATCTTATTACTTTATGTAGTCCTTTAATATTTTTGGATGACTTCAATATATACCCAACATTTTAATTGTAAAAACTGATATCTTTTCTAAGTTTGAGCATAGACTTCCAATTGCACATATACAAATAATATCTTCATTATATGATTCTTTTCAAGTTATTTTCAAGCATTTACTATTGACTAAAACTTTGACTGAACAAAGTTGTATATTAAAATCATTTCAAGACTCGGTTGATATATCCTTTCTAAGACAATCTTAATAATCATTGAGGTCTATCCTTGAATTACTCAATATTAATAATATAAGATGTCTCATTCATATCAACCATATTAAAACTTTTAGTGACAAATTTCTTGATTTAGTATAGTAAATCAAGATCACTATTGGTAAGACAAAATATTATCCATATATAAGACCAATATAATAAACTTGCTCCCACTGATATAAATATTGATTAATAGTATTTATCTTAAATATGAAATAATAATATCAAGAACCTTTATATATCATTGCCTTGAAGCTTGTTCAATGTCATAAATTGATTCATGAATTTGCATACCAAACTTTATATTTCTTTCATTTTCTTTATAAATCATTTAGAGTAACCCATATAAAACTAGATATTTTAAAAAATATTTTCATATCATTATGATATAACTTAAACTTATAATGAATCATTAATGTAATGATGATTTTTAATAAGTTCATTAAAAATCTCATTATGGTCGATACATTCCTTATGAGTAAAACATTTAACCACAAATCTGACCATTATATCGACATTGTCCTTTGAGCCACATTTATATAATAGACTCTTTTACAATTATTGGACAATTCAATAAATTTATCAGACATCATTCTGATTCCTATATCATAATATAATTCTTGTAGATATACAAGATAATAACCATAATTTATAATTTTTAATCAAAAATTAAATCCAATCAAATAACCAAAATATAATCATGATTAAATTCAATCATAATTATAATAAATCATATTTATCAATTTTATAATTGAGAATATAACTTAAAATTCTCAATTTCATAAGAATAAAATTCTAAATATATGATATTTAGATATAAACTGAAATTAAGAAATCTACGAAGGGTAGAACTATAATTTGGTAAAATTAGACCCAAAGGTAAAACTGTAAATATATTGACAGAACATAAAGTGGAATTACGAAATTTGCAAAGGGCGGAATTATAATTTTGCAAAACTGAGCCTCGAGGTCAAAACCGTAATTATGCCAAAACCCTAATCTGCCTTGCTGCCGCGTGGTGCTGCTCACGCGCGACCATTGCGACGCTTTCCTGCCTGCGGACGGCGCTCACGGCTGGCCGCAGCTGTTGCCAGCATGCGACCGCTGCCGTCGCGAGGGCTGCCTCTGCCCACGAGTGGTCGTTGCCTGTGCACGACCTACCCACGCGCGGTTGCCGTCGGTGTGCGGTTGCCATGCCGCAGCGCTGCTTGTGCCCATGCACGACCGCTGCCACTACCTACACGTGATTGCCGTGGTTCTTGCCCGCGCTTGGCCGCTGCCGCTGCCCACTTTCTACGGGGGCAGCGATTGCCGCCATATGCAGCCACTGCCCTTTCGTAGGCGCCTTCTGCGGGCGCCACCACTATGCGTGAGGGTAGCCACCGCCTTCACATGGGCTGCAGTCGTTGCCTTCCGCAGGCATGGCGTTCACAGGCGATGCGGGATGCCCGTGGTGCCGCCACCGCTCGCAAGCGAACCTCTGCCTACGCACGATCGTGATGCACGGCTGCGGGGTGGTACACGACCCTTCGTCGACAATGATCAACAGAGATGATCATCTCAATAACATCGATGATAGTAAATAGTAAATTCATCGATCAAACATAAAATTATACATTGCTCATAAACAGTAATAGAGCAAATCATATAGAAAAAAAACAAATCAATAATATCCGACGAATCATTCAGGCATCGTAAAGAACAATAATAGATCTAATATATTTGATCTCAAGAACTTGGCTTTGATACCAATTGTTAGCATAAAATCTGTAATCATGCTATCTGTAATGCGAAAAAACTTTTACGCCAAGATTGAAATTAAATAAATTAGATCTAACAATATTACGATGCATACATTTCTAGATTAATGGATTAGGGGATTAGGGGAGAGGGAGATCGAGAGAAGACCACCTAGATTGATGGATTAAGGAATTAAGGGAGAGGGAGATTGAGAGAAAAACCTTAACTCAGACGTACTCTGATGCACTCAGATGATGCAATACTCAGATGCACACTTAACCCCTAGATGTCCTGTCCATCAGATGCCCCCTTAGCCCCTAGATGTCCTGTCTATTTATAGGCGAGAGCAGATGGTCTAGGATAAGTTATTAGGAGAGTTCCTCCCATCAAGATTATCTCCTAAGTAATTCTATTTTAATATAAACTTCTTTTATATTAAAATAGAATTACTTAGTATAGTTATGAATTACTTAGTATAGTCAATAATCATAATCAGAATCTAATAATATCTATAATATATCTTACCTAATTAAATAGTATAGTTATGAAAGAGAGATAGAGGCAGGGAGTGGGGAGAACGAGTCATACCAACCACCAACCAAGTCTCATGGAAAAGGAAGACCCAACATCACAACATAGCCGTGCTGCTCAGCAATAACTTCCATGTTAGAAGGTCAATAGGTGGCTAAAGTCCACAATTTGATCACGCATCTTTTGGGGACATCTAACTACTGTGGAGGAGTGAGAGCACAAATAACCCTCAGCTGGCTGTATATGAATTAGAAGGTTACACAAGCTCAGATGACGTCAACAGGGAAACAGTTGCAAATTGAGATGTTATATATATCCCTCTAAAATAATATTTGACATCCAAATTACATTGATACGGTACGCCGTACGTGATCTTTATATTTCAGGAGTCACACGTCAGCTGCAGGAGTCGAAAAGCCCAAAGCCCAAAACCCAAATCTCGAGGCCCAGAGCCAACAGGCACCAGTTTCGTGCTTAGGGATTGTTCGCCTTGGTGTGGAATGGTCTGCGTGCACCGGTCTGTCGGTGCTTAAACGAGCCGCCAAACCTAACGCGAAACCGGAGCCGTAAAACCTAGAGCGATCAAGATGGCGAAACCTTCCGTCTCCCTACAGAACATTAAGGATTTTTGGAATTCCCAAGTCAATGACGAAGCCAATTGGGCCGTCAACTCGGTAATTTCGGCGCAACCCCTTCCTTTTTTTCTTTTTTTTCCCGCTTTTTATCGGTGTCCTCGTCGTGTTTACATTTTTTTCCTTGCATTTCAATTTTCGGCTCTTTGTACTTTTAATTGGAGTTACTTAGATTTGTTGTAATGGTTTTCCTTCTTCGATGCTGTTATTTGGTATGTAGTTGCGGATAGATGTGAATTAGAGGGGCTTCTTTTCTTTGGCATATGGATTGGTCTTGTAGTTCCTTAGTGGAATGGGATTGGGTTAGTATTCAATATCGAGCTGTCTACGTCTATGTTCTTTGACATAACTAACTATCTCTAATTGGGTGAAGCATTGTTGTGATCAAAGAAGACGTATTATGTGTTCTGACTTTGTCATAATCTGTAGCTGGTGGATTATGCTTGATGTTCATGGCCTTATTGTCCATACTGTCTATGGACAATAAGGCGACGTATTATGTGTTCTGACTTTGTCATAATCTGTAGCTGGTGGATTATGCTTGATGTTCATGGATATGTGATTTGATGATTTCAGTGGAATGGGATTGGGTCAGTATTCAATATCGAGCTATCTATATCTTAGTTCTTTGACATACCTAGCTATCTCGAATTGGGTGAAGCATTGTTGTGATCAAAGAAGACGTATTATGTGATCTGATTTTGTCATACTCTGTAGCTAGTGGATTATGCTTGATGATCATGGATATGTGATTTGATGATTTTAGTGGAATGGGACTGGATCAGTACTCAATATCGAGCTATCTACATCTAAGTTCTTTGACATACCTATCTTTCTCTAATTGGGTGAAGCATTGTTGTGATCAATGAAGACGTATTATGTGTTCTGACTTTGTCATAATCTGTAGTTGGTGGATTATGCTTGATGTTCATGGCCTTATTGACCATACTGTCTATAGACAATAAGGCAATGTATTATGTGTTCTGACTTTGTCATAATCTGTAGCTGGTGGATTATGCTTGATGTTCATGGATGTGTGATTTTGTGATTTCAGTGGAATGAGATTGCGTCAGTAGCCGATGCTGTTGTCCGCAGCTACAGATGCCATTGTTGCCGATGCTGTTGTCCGCAGCTTCCGCTGTTGCCACTGCTGCCATTCACAAGCAGCATTTGTAGTGCTGCCGTAGTTGTCTTAAACTAATTCTTTGCCGTTGCTGCTGCTGCCAGCTTCTCACCATTGTTGTCGTCACTTTTCGTCAGTTTCCACTTGTTTCCCCTCCGTTACTGTTAACACTTAACAGTTCTTTTCTCCCCCTCTAACTACTATTAACAGTAAGTAATATATTGTTAACAGTATATTTTAATTTAATATCATATTTTTATTTAAATAATTATATTTTAATTATATTATATATTTTTATATTTCAGAGCACCTTGTTTTGTTTGGGCAAGCGCCTAGCGCCTCGAGTGTTTTGGGACCTTTGCGTCTTTTGGAGCCTAGTACTTTTTAAATCACTGATTTTCAGAAATCCATTTGTACAAGTATCATAAATGGTGCATATTTCAGGTGCTCAGTCGATTACCGTATGAGGCTGTACCTGAATTGTAACATATGTTGGATGATGGACTAGAGATCTGTGGTTCATCCTTCCTAGAAAGTGTGCTTTTTCAACTTTTCAATATTGAAGAAAAAACAAACATCTAAAAGTATCGTGTTTACCTCATGATAGTTTTTTTTTTTAGCTTTTTCCCATACTGTCATGTTTTCTGAATGTTGAAAATAATCAATTTTAGTGCATCCTGATAAATTCAGGAGGACTTTGTGCAATTTTTCCAGCCAACCTTTTTGTCATAGTTGCTCTCTGGAATACTCTGGTGTTGTTGATGGTAGTAATCAGCTGCTCGTCACACGCATCATATATAAAGTCAGGAAATGATGTTATCTTGTAAATAAGTTGATTTCATGTCATCTCTTTGATGATCCAAATTCTCTGCCTCTTAGTTTTTGGAAATATTCTTTTTGATGGTCTTTAGAATCCTGAAGCCCATTTGTTTAAAAAGAAAACCCTTTTATGGTGTAACTACTTGATGAATTTACAGCTACTTAGAGAAACAACTTGTACAAGGGGAAACCCCTTGTACCGTACGGAAAGTGACAGCACTAAGTGAATCTGAAGCTAAATTGATAATTAGATGTTTGCGAAAGAAACAGCTAGAGAACTTATCAAAAACCAAGAGTCGAGATATGCATCCCATGCATATTTACTTCTTTATCTCCACACTATGCTGCGGGCCTGTAGCCTAAAAGATGTTAATCTATGTTTGAAGGATATTGAGTCTGACATTTCGGGAAACAAATTCAAGTATCAAATATGGATGTGCTCTTACTACCGGATAAGCCATATTATTCTGGTGGAACTTTATGAAATATTTTGTTGACTTGTTATCAGACAAGCCATATCAGACAAATTCCTAATATCTACTGCTGTCATTAGTCTGAAATACTTTGCGTTATCTGGGTGAGAAATGATACATTGTCAGATGATGAAATTTGTGACTGCCTATGGTGATAACAGTAAAACATCTTTTATGGCTTGCAACGTATTCACTTATCAATTTTTATCCCTTTTTTTTTTTCAGAAGCTGCTTCGTGCCACCTGTCTGTTTGCTGGATCTATATTCATAATGCGCAACTTTGGAAATCTTATGGCTGTTTGAGATATCAGAATTGTTGGCTCATCGGTATTTTTGGTTCACATGCTGACCTCAAATCGTTAGCCGAATTATGTTGTCGACTGAACTTTTCCTGGCTTTTGTATTAACTGGGTATTTTCTCCATAGTGGTCTTATTTGACCATCATTGACTTCAATCAGTGAGTAGTTGTTGTGGTCTTATTTGTTGATGATTTTGCCTTCAGTTAGACTTGCAAGCAATCAAATTTCTACAAATTAGATAAATTAACGTGGACATTTGGCATAAACACTTTTTGTTTTTCTAACCAGTATCGAATAATGCTCGGCCTTGTGCAAACTCTTGCAGTTTGTAACTCGTTCTTCTACTGATTCATGGAGAGATTGGGCAAAATGACTTCATGTTCATAAAAGGAAAAAAGATATATCTTTTTCTATGCCCGAGTATTGTGATATAGCTAATCCTTCCTTACCTTTAAGCTGCTTATTGGTCGAGAGCATCAACAATGCTTCTTATTATGCATCATCTCCATGCCATAGATTCCATATTCCCACCTTGAATGCTTGAACGTGCAGGACAAACTTCTTTTGACCAACACTTGAAAAGAAGGAGGACTGCATTCGTCGAGATACAGGCCAACACCAACCGTGGCAGATTATTAGAAGAAATCATATCGTAATTATATTGGGAATAAAGAACATTACGAGATCTCTTCTCTTTGGTTGCTTTGTTTCGAGATCTACCCAAGGAAAAGCCTAATGGGCGACGGGGAGATGATGGAGACGACCAGCTCTTCTTCTTACGAATGATCCGAACTGCTGCAACCTGTTGTGGACTCGGAACCGTTTGTAATTTCAATTCGAACCCTGGATTTGGGTCGTACGGGTCAAACTCTTGAATTAGCTAAAAATCATAAATTTATACAGTTTCTTTAGTGCTTTATGATTCGTGCAGATGCACTCGACACCCCCTGGCAGTGATCCGGTTTTCGATGCGGTTGTTAAGATGCTTCGAGATTGGCGCCAAAGTGCAGATGCGTGTACTTGGTCGATCATGTCGGTGCTACTACTGGCTCGACCACTTTGCCCCGCGTTCCATATGAAGGAGGGCGGCGAGCAGAGTGCCACGGTCGAGAGAGATGTCGACGCCCCCTTGGCGATCCTGCGAATCCGGAGGAGGAGGAGAAGGAGAAGGAGCCCGAGGGGAGTGAGGAGATGCAAGCAACACGGAGACGAGGTAACGCGCTCCATCCCGTTCTTGACGCCACTGCTTCTTGAGTTGGTCTGTCGATGTCTTCTCTCCCGTGGGTTTGCTCGTTCGCTCCCATCGCTCGCTTGTCGCCGCGAAACCAAAGGACGAGGCGGTTTCTTGAATTCCTCCTCTTCATGCCTCGAGTTCTCGAGGCGGGTTCTTGAATTCCTCTTTCGCATGGGTTGTCTTGTTCCGATTGCCTGTCGCTAACAGAAGAACGAGGCGCCTCACAGAAGCGAGGAGGAGAAGGAGCCGGAGGAGCTGGAACACGGAGATACCCTCGTAATGCGTTTTTATCCAATACTTTTAGGGTTTCTTGAATGCTTCCTCCTCATCCGTATGCCTTTTTGTGTGATCGCCGAAGTGCCCGAGAGCAGCGTGGAGAATTATGAGCCGGAGGTGCTGGAGTACGGAGCAAAAGGTACTGC
This sequence comes from Musa acuminata AAA Group, assembly GCF_036884655.1. Taxonomy (NCBI): domain Eukaryota; kingdom Viridiplantae; phylum Streptophyta; class Magnoliopsida; order Zingiberales; family Musaceae; genus Musa; species Musa acuminata. The sequence goes on from NC_088347.1 coordinate 29,864,501, forward strand.
GCTTGCAACTCGACTTCTGCCCCCTACTCTTCCGCACGATCGAATCGTGCCATTTCAACCATTCTCTTTGATCGCATACCAGCTCTCGTCCTTTCTCACCCGAGCTCCATAACTCTGTTTCCTTCTTCTCGAGCAATCTACTTCAACAAATCTTCGCTCTGTTATCTGCCGCCCATAAATCTCTGTTTAGGTTCCTTGTGTCTAAAGCTTAGGATCTTAGTGTTTCTTTGATGATTTCCCGTACCGAGATGAAGAAACCAATCCTCTGTCTGGCTGACCATACTTCCATTGCAGGAGTGCCTTGCAGCACTTGAAACAGACTATGCAACAGCCAGCCTCATCTTCCATTATAAAATCAAAATTAATTAAGTCAAGTTTCACCGATCCTTTTTTGTGATTACATATCAGACATGTTCGAAAACAAGAAGCAGAAGAAAGGGCCACCGCCGTGTGCATCGCGTCCACCGACCCATATTAGTTAGAACAGCATCAGGTACTTAGTAGTGTTGTTGCGGAGTCCGCAAACCCACGACCGCGCATTTAGAGCCAGCCATAACAAAACAAAAAAGGGTTGCTCGATTCAACCCAACCAACGGATTTGTCCCCTATCTTGAATCCGTTTTTGCAGATGATGCAGTCTGCTTGTACATGCATATCAATCACACTTTGATACAACACACGCTGTGTGATTCGAAGCCAAAGTTTCAGATCTATCAAACTTCCTTTTTTCTTTATTTCATTGGATAACTTGTTGGAATTGTTGGATCTGCAATCGCCTTCCTCATCTCCATTTATATTACGAGTTCTTCTGATGCTGATCTCGAGTCTACTGAACCTCGTTGATATGCTTATCGTATTCTAATTAATATAACTAGGCAAATGCAACTTCTTTTTATCACTTTGAGCTATAAATAGTTTATTGGTTGTGAACTATTACATATTGGTACGATAAATTTTGGTTTTCCGAGAGACACATGGATGGGGGGTTGGTTTGACCAATGTTCACTTTTGGATTTGTCTCTATTGGGAAGTTAGGCGACCCAGATGAATGCGTTTTCGACAAAATCTCTCCAATGCTCAAGCTAATAAGGATTGATTACATGTCGAAGTTAAACAATTGTATTCATTTGACTTTGAGAATGCAATCGGGGACCTTTTTATAGCATGATGGATGGTTATCGAGTTGAGACCGTGGTAAATATTGGGAATAGTTATGTATGTCATTACTCTAAGGGTTACAAAGTAATGGTTTAGTGAATTATTTTTTTTTATAAACACTATGTAGCATACATACCTTATGGTGTCGAGTTGACATCCTTGTCGGTGCCACAATAAGTTCAAGTCCCGTCTAATGTGTTGGTTGAGTAGAAATATGATGCTAATCAAATAGAAGCAATGTTGGCGTTATAATAGGTCCGAGTCTCGCATTATGTGTTAGTCAAGTGAAAGCAACATGTTGATCAGGGGGAGGCAATGTCGATGTCACGATAGGTCCGAGTCTCAATCTCATGATAGATTCAAGTCTTGTTTAACGTGTTAGCCGAGTGAAAGCAAGATGTTGATCAAGTGGAGGCAATGTTGATATCGTCTAAGTCCCGCCTAATGTGTTAGTCGAGTGGAAGCAAGATGCTGATTAAGTAGAGGCAATGTTGATATCACGATAGGTCCAAGTCCCGCCTAACATGTTAGTCGAGTGGAAGCAAGATGTCAATCAAATGGAGGCACCGGTGATGTCATAATAGATTTAGGTCCCGCCTAACGTGTTAGTCGAGTGGAAGATGGATATTGATCGAGTGAAGGCAATGTCGAAATCATGATAGATCGGAGTCCCACCTAACGTGTTAGTCGAGTGAAAACTAGATGTTGATCAAGCCGAGGCAACATTTCGACCAAGTTACTTGATAATTAAACAATAGGGATAGCTTATGTATCATGTTTCTTGGATATCATATATGTATCAAACTTCAAAATAGCATAATAGTGCTAATTTATGAAGAAGTATTTGATTTCAGGTTTAGTTGCCAAGTTTCAACAGCCCAGTGGAAAAATGAAGACTTAGTGGTAAATTCGATGAGAAGGCCCGATGATCTTTGTTATTTTGAGGGTTATCTATGTATGATCTATGATTATAGAATTACGGGGGTGCAAGAAAGCTATGGCGTCATATGCTGAGTTAGAAGTTTAGGTCGGGGACAAAAGTACCTGAGATGGGCATGACATGACGATCCATCAGATCAACATGTATCATCACATCAAGCGATGCAGCGTTGAGGTGCCCAGGCATGCAACTCGGCAGATCCATGGCCATGTAATCGTTAGCTGGAGTGTGTTGAGCACCTGACCGTCTCCTCATCTGTTCCGGCTAATCATGCAGCCTAAGCAATCATTTGGTGGACGATTGCATCCTTTTTCCAGTGGGAGGCTCGAGTTCTTATGGATTTGGATCGGGCCACGTACGTGCAAATGACATCAAGCACTCGAGTCCATTTCTCCCCAATTAATGCTCTCCTCTCAGGTGGCGTGGCTGTCACACCACAAAGAGACACCGCTGCCTCCCTCTGTCTCTCTTTCTCTCTCACTCATGGCCTCTGTGCTCGTGCGCGTGTAAAGACAACACGGGCCACATCTGAACCCCATCGATCGATCATTGAATTCATTAATCATCGGTCCGGTGTATCGGATAGTAGGAATAAAAGTACAGTACTGTCACTAAAGCAAAGTGGTCTTTGGACAAGAATTACACATGGAGACAGTAAACGAAGGAGGGTGGTGGTGGCATCAGTGCTGGATCAACCGGCCTTGGTCTCCATCATCGTGTAGGGCTTCCAGAAGGGGAGTTTCCTGCTGAAGAACTTCCCCACCACCTTCTCCTCCAACAGCTGGATCGCCTCCCTCGACTTGATGCACCTGGGCGTCTTGTACTGGTTCACCGACGAGCCCAGCGACACGCAGTAGTCCATCAGCGCGTCGAAGGCGCCGCGGCGCACCACCCGGATCTCCAGCGGCCCGATGGATCGGTCCCTGCTCCTGCACCGCCGGTACACGGAGTCGAGACACGACTCGATGGTGGAGCAGCAGTCCTCCATCACGGCTGAGTCGACGTCGGAAGGATCGGAGCTGGCTTTGGTCTTCAGCTCCCAGAAGAGCACGTAGTGGCCGGGGATGGAGGAGGTGTCGGCGTAGCTGGTGTACTCGGTGAGGAGGCAGCCGAGTGGCTCCAGCAGGAGCTTGGCCTGCGTCACGGCTTTCAGCAGGTCCTCTTCGTTGGTCTTGTCGGTGTCGACGCTGAGGACGACGTTGCGGCGGTGGACGAAGCGGAACTGCGGTGCAGCATTGTGGAACCCCGTAACCTTGAGGATGTCGCCAACTCGGTACCTGTACAAGCCTATCACACACGGGCAAGTAGAAGTTGCTGAGGTCATATGTAAGCTGAACAATCCCTTCAAGTACTACTACTGCCGCTACTACTACGACTACGACTACTACTACTACTGTTAACTTCTCCTGATGGGTGTCCATCTCAGATCGACCACAAGAGGGAGGAAAGGACTGGATGCACAGTGACCTCCCAAGTTCAGATGTACTGCGACATGGAGTCAGGCACATGGGATGAAGTTTGAGTCAGATATTGAATGCCTCATCCATCCGTTCCATGTCCATGAAGCGGACTAAGTCTCCCGAAAAGTTCACGACAAAGCCACTGGTGCATTTGGGGATTCATCCAGATGATGCAGTCAGTGGCACAGTTGTCTTCTACATGTGCATGCTTATTTTATTTGTAGCTGTGTGAGGTCTCACTCGTCAGTGCATGTTATCGAGGACTGGCCCGATCCCTCCCTGCTTGAAGACCAGCAGTAGTACTTGGAGACAAAAAAAAAAGTCAACACAGCCTGATGGCAAAGACACGACACGGGTGAGCTGTTTGTTTACTCCCATTGCCTATGTTAATTTAGACATGCAAGATCTAATCACCATGATGTGTGTGAAAAAGGGGGAGAAGAAAGGTATGGATGAGATGTGGCCAAAGCCAATGCTGTCTACGATTCGAAGAACGAGGAGGAGACCTCACCTGTGAATGTGGTGACGACGAGCTCGTAGTAGCGGCCGACCTCGACATCCACAAGATCCACCACCTTGATGAGATCGCCGGTGTAGTTGCACTCCACGCTGCTGGTCTCCCCCCCCTCGGTCTTGTCGGCTTCGATGAACTCGAAGTAGGCCATGTTGGGGAGGAGAGTGTAGGAGACGTCCGATGGCAGGTCAAGTGGGCGCAGATTGATGCCGAAGTAGCACTCCGAGGAGGCGTACATGGTGGAGACTAATGGCAGGCCGCCGCTGTAGAATTCCAGCAGCGGAATGTACTGTGCCATCGATCCGGTGACTATGACGTCGACGTACTTGGTTCTCGGCCATAGCCGCCTAACTATCGCCTCCCAGGGCTCCCTCCTGCACTCCCACTCGATCACGTCGGCCAATTCCGCGTTGGGCTCGCGGAGGATTCTGCCGACGGCGTCGCGGCAGCTTGCGTCGGTGATCCAGTCGCTGACGGTCCCGGTTCTGATGTTGGAGCAGAGCTCCGGCCAGTGGTCCTCGAGGAACTTGATCGCGCGGAGGAAGGCAGAGGCGAAGACGGCGCCTACTCGGAGAACCTCGTCGCGCTGGGCGAGGCCGCAGAGGAGCTGACAGAACATGCTCTGCTTGCTGTCGGGGCAGAGAATGGCCTCGTCCGGGCTGGTGTAGACATTGAACCTGTTAAAGGGCCTGCTCCGGAAGTGGCGGCTCTTGTAGTAGCTGGTGAGCACGGGCCTGGCGGTGAGGCCGGCCGGCGTGCTGATCTCCGGCTTGATGAACAGGAGGTACATGCCCTTCCCTTGGTCCAGCCCGTCGACGTACCTGAGCGAGTTCAGAAAGGTAGCGGCAGGCGTGAGCTCGAGGATGCTTAATGACTGACTCCACTGTTACATTAGCCCAAACAAGGGAAGAAGAAGCTCACTGATTCATCACAGGGATGAGGAGATTGTAGAGGAAGGTCTTCCTATCCAGTTCTTCGACCGTGGAAGGCATCATCTTGGGCTGCCCGCCAGAAGTCCCAGAGCTTGTCACAGAAGAACATCACATTGGTATCGCAGTCAATCAACAGCGAGGTTGGTCATGGAGACGACGGAGTTACGATGGCGACGAGAGTTACTCACCTGGTGAGCAGCTCCGAGATGGGCTGGGCGGAGATGATCTGAGACGGCTCCCCATTGGCAAGACGGTCGATGTAAGGCTTGACCTGATCGTACTCCACCACCGGCACCTTCTTCTTGAAGAGATCACGGCCCTTGTGGCCACGGAGGAAACCATGTAGGTACTCCGTCCCCTCGTTCCTCGTCAAGATCTCATTCAGAACCTGCTGCTGGACCTGACGGGCATTGGCGGTGAGGTCCTCGATGAGTCGCGTGCTGCCCTCGAGGTCGTTGGGATCGCAGCTGGGCATCACCATCGATCCGGCCGTGGAGGAGAAGCAGGCGGTGCTACGCGAGACGAGGGGCACAACACCAAGGAGGAGGAGCTATGCTCATCGGCTGGCCATGGCGCCGAATGCAGCTGAGGAGGTCTCGGATCATATATAAAGCAGCAGCTGCTGCGCCTCTTCTCTCTCTCTCTCTCTCTTTCTCCCTCCCTCCCTTGCGGAATTGGGTTTCTGCTTCTTGGTAGCTTCTGAAAGAGAGGGTCAGGGGATGGCAATAAAGAAGTGATATGTGGGTTGGAATTTTGGGAAGTGGTGCATTTGGAACAGATTTATTGGAAAGAGCATTATATGTAGGGGGAAGAAGAGGTTGTGAATGTCCTACACATGTGCTCATGTCTGGTACCCTGCGATTAGATGCAGCTATTATGGGTCAAACCTCATTGGGGTTGTGTGACATTGCCACACAACAGCCTAAGGGACGAAAACATTTTCTCACCTGTGGCCACAACAGTACAAGAGTGATCTGAGCTGAGCTGCCTTTCCATTCGCCCACCTCCATGACCTCACTGAGCTTGCTTCTTCTTAGCTTGAAACAAGTACCGGATGAAGTCGAACAGGCTGTCTGCAGCTATTATGGCTGGGCTTGGAAGCTTATTAAAATGAGGAATGTACTAAGGATCATATGGGAATTGGGTGGTTCAAACATGCACTTCCCTCTCCCAACTTGTTACTGTTTTACCATATCTTAAACAAACATCTGTGTAAGTCAGAATCATTCGGATAGCATCCATCATTTGACTTGCTAAACTGAGATTTGCAGGTACAGGATAATACATCCAAACAGATGTTGCTTAGCTTAATTAGGATCGCAAGTCAAAGGATCACTTCTACCGGTCTCTATCAACATGACAGTAGAATGTAGAGCCAAATCTCAGGTTAAGGAATAATTTACACTCGGTGGAGCTGGAATCATGTCAAAGTAGCTTTTGCTTTCACTGACGTGACGACAAGTCATGGGTGGGATATTCTCAGACAATTATGTGGATTAAGATCATTTGGATCAGTGTTTCGGCAAAGCAGCTGCATCATCATGATTGAAATGAGAATCATTCAGGGTTTTTGAGGAACACGGTGAGCATGTGTGTGTGTGTGTGTCATCTTAGGGCAGCAAGTCTCAATGGCCATGGTGAGAGGAGGAGGAGGAGGAGGAGGAGACTGACAACGCGGTCTAAGCTAAGCCTACTACTAGCGGTTAAAGAAAAGGGAGAAGGGGGTTCAGAGGAGTAAAGAAAGGAGAATGGAACCCAAATGGTTTGGGTTTGGTTTGGTTTGTGATGAATCAACAAAACCGGGATCTGCTGGATTTCTTGCACCAAGTTTGGGTCATATAAAAATGTGGGGGTGCGGTGCTTGTCTTTTAGGGGGACAGAGTATCCTTGAAAAGGGCAGGAGAAGAGCAGGAAAACAAGGGAGAGAGTCGCACCCCAATGCCAACCCCAAAGGAAGCTGCCAAGACCCCACCTCCCCATGCTTATCCATGGATTTAAGAAAGCTCTTAGATTTCAACCGCATGTGCTCCTCCTCCCCAGTCTCCACCCACTGGTGCCAAATGTGTGCGAGCGCTGACATGACAGAATACCTGATGCAGGAGGGAGTTTCTACCAAGGGTTTTTTTTTTTTTACCTGGCATCTCATGTGTCGATCTTCTCTTTGTTCTTCTTCGTGGTCAAGTCGGATGGAGGGAGTTCAGGGATGTTCCTGTTACAGCACCCAAGAAAAGTTTGGTCATGGCGATTAGCTTTAGCTTCCTTGGTATAAGAAAGCAAAGAAGCAATTCAAAACTTCTGCCGTAGCATGGGGTTCGAGAAACCTTCGGACGACTCTTTTTAGACACTCAAAAAGGGGCGGGGGCCATTTCCACCTTCACGAGGTTCTCGTCGGAACTATCTACCTGCATCTTTACTTTGCTACCACTTAAGTACTCGGCTAACCGTTCCTCAGTTCCTTCGTACGGGAAGTGCCTGCACGGATCGGCAATGGGTGGTTAGCCGAGTACTTAAAGCTGTAGCAAAGTAAAGATGCAGGTAGATAAGATAGTTCCGACGAGAACCTCGTGAAGGTGGAAATGATGAAGAACTGGTGGATGGTTGGACCACAGCGGTAATCAATAGGCAATGATGAAGAAGAACCGGTGACATTTTGTCCCCGAGGACCACGAGGCATCTGGGAGATCAAATCAACACCGGCGGTGCCTCCTTAAGGGGTGCATCGCCAACAGTCTTCTTAATTAGCTTCACGGTGATGATGATGATGTAATAATCTATCTCCAGGGCCAGCAGTCTTCTTTAGTAGCTCCATTAGCAGACATCGAGGCCTCCAGTCTTTCTTCTCCAACAACACAACACTTGCACCGGCTGCTTCGACGAGGAGATCGATTGGCCCTCAACGTTGCACGCCTGCATCACATGCATTCGAGGAGCGTCGTCGAGGTCACCAGATCCAAGAAGCCAGTGGTCCTTCGGGAGCTAAAGAAAACATCAACTTGTGGTGCTGATCTCGGTGCATGGGAGGGGGAGGGGAGACATGCCCACATGAACGAGGGGGGTGGTGGGCAACTGAATCTTGTGCTTGGAAGAGTGAGAGGGTATCCAAACGCTTCTGCCCTAGCAAAAGGATCACATGGTGCAATTGATAAAAAGTAGTTTGCAGCTATAATCCAAATCTTTCTCCAAGGAGGAGCACATGAGCAGAAGAGGGCTTACGTGCAGCTGGATCTTCAGGACACGCACATGGCGCCTGCACCATCTCAAACCCATCCATCATCAGCAGGCAAAGCAGCAGTTCTGCTCCCTGTAGCCGACCCATCACTGCTTCTCCATGTTAAATGTCTCTTTGTTGTGATGAGATATAGACGATGACTTTAGAGTGCTGGAAGTTGGATCCCATGAAATATACATAGTATGATCAGCTCTGAGTTCTTGTGCAGCTCCTGTTAGTAGTTTATTCTGCACTAGTGTGTCCAAAGTTAGTAGTACCTCGTCCTCATCAAATTGGAATAGCAGAGCTGCTTACCGGATTAAAGAGGTCTCAGAGTAGTTATCAAACCTGAGGAAAAGAGATCAGATTGTGAAGTGGAAGAAGAATTGAGGAAGCGAAGCAGCTGAGAGAAAGCATCCACCAGAACAGAGTTTAATGCTAGCTAATTGAATTGAAGAAGCAATTAAGAGTTGTCTAGTGTTTAACTATCATCAGAATCAATTAAGTGGGCATGTGCAACATTGCTGGACGTCTGTAGGACACATGACCGTAGTCCTTTTCCCAATCATCCCTACCTCGTTAATCCAATCCAATCCAATCCAATCCAATCCAATCCAAACCCTACCCTACCCTACCCGACCCTTTGTCCTTTTCATGGAAACTAAATCACCATTGTAAGGTCAGGAATTTTACTTTTTTAAGTAAAATGCCTTGTACAAGAACTCATACAAACAGATCGTCTCGCTTATAGAGGAAGATAACAGATGGGTCATAAATTTGGTACCTGGTTCTCACATCCAGCTCCACAGAGTGTACCCAATTCCCATTGAGATTTCCTGTTGGTTTACGGCTGTAACCAGTCAAACAGAAAATAAATTAGAAGCTCATCGGTGTGCTGTAATTTTGCAGATAATTCTAATGGAAATTAGAAGCCAACTTTCAGTACCTTTTCCCACCAGAGATCACAATCCAAGCATGGTTTCTGCAAATGCATATTTTGGCTGACAATCGTTAACTGCTTCATTCTCACTTCAGATAAGATAAATACTATATAAAACAACACTTCACACTGCATACATGAAGCGAAGAATGATACTTTAACGTTCCTGACATCAGTTAAAGAAAAGCTTGGTTCAAGTCATTAATGGAGAATAGTAGTGTCATCAAAAGTAACTACAACAGACGGCAACCAAATGGGGGTTCTCATCTTCCAATGTTCCATCATATCAGGTTGACTGAGAGCATCCTCAAACTGTATCATCCTGTGTCAATCTAAAAGACACAAACAAATCTATCAGAAACTAAGGCCGAGCGGCAGATTTTGACATGATCTTACCTTATTCCGGCAGCCCAGTAGCCTGAACATGACAACAATCTCATTGTAGGAAACAATGGTTGACTGTTTAAAAAGCATTGCTTAATATGACAACTTTGTAAAATCTCACATTTGATCCAACAACTCTCTTTGCAGAAGAGAGTTATGTATTACTCACGGAAAAGAGTACAAGTAACACCCAAAAAATTGGAGTTTAACACAAGACTAATCTCCAATAGCCATGAATCTTGCTAATGGAAGTGGACCCTGGTAAAGTTTGCAGAGACAACATATTTAGTAGCCTTGTTGCCCTTTCTAAAAACATATCTGACAGTGACAACAACAAAGCTCTTAAACAGAAAGAAATTATTTCTAGTTACATTGAAACTTGGACTAGGGGCTTGTATTTCCTGTTCAAAATATCAACCAAAATTTGAGAAGGGTCCTTCCTGATGCACTGTTTTCAGGCTTTCTGAAATCGCAGCAGACTCACAGTAATGGGGACTTTTACTCACCATATACCTACATCCGAAAAATTGCAATTACCATCCTCATTACTGATTGTGAACAAGCAATGTAGGAATGTACCACTGAACAGCACAAGAATCTATTATTGAACGAGCAGAGCAAGTGGCTCTAGTTACCAAAAGACCATGTTGCTATCACCACAGACTCTGTCAACTGTCTACTGTCCTAAACCAAAACACAGTTGTCTTCTACGTATCAGTTGTGTGACAACATTTTAGTGAATCAAATTAAACTCTTGCATTGTCACAATCAGAACTCTAGGATAAGAAACTGACATGAATAGGCTTAGAAAGGAAGAAAAATGCAGAACCATATACATTTGCTATTTTTAGGTTCTTCTCAGTATAACCCTAATACTCCAGGAACCAGTGAAGACAAATACAAAAATCCAAAAAACACAAAAGTTATCCAGTATAACATGAACCAAACTCTTGAAAAGGTAATTATCATTAAAAGAATCAGATGGGCTTGGAGTAAACAGCTACCCAGTACAATACTTCAGCCAATTTCAACAGGTAGAGCCTGAGTTCATAGATGAGAAATAAAGTATTCTGAATGCAAAACAATGCAAGGAAGTTTTACCAGCTTAGCTATTCATACATTTAAATTAAAAATTCAACAGGTTAAATCACCAGACGTGCTTTAGGAACTGATGGAAGTGGGTAGAAAGTGATCGGGAGAACCATGATGTCAGCATAGATTTCTAGATGGACCAATCAAATAGGACATCTTGCAGGAAACACCATAAAAGAAACAAAACCGAAAAAAGAAGACTCAGTGATCATAAAGCAGTACGAAAAGGAAAAGAGAGAAGAAAAGCAACAAGAATAAATTCATAAATAACTTCCTTTGGCAAAAGTATAAAGTTGCAAATGAGAGAACCTTATGTAATGAGGCTAGTGATGAAATGCAGAGTAAATGAGGTTGGGGTATACAGAACATTCAGCTGCAGATTTAGAGTTTTCCTTCTAAAACCGTGTCACAGATTCTCAGCGTCTCACGGATTGTTTTCTCCTTCCCCTTAATAAATCCATCATTTTGAACTTGTGTCCATGGTTAAATAAATAACAAATTTCTCATGAAGAAGTGACAAATGACTTCTGACGTTGATCCAGCCTCCTAACCCAGTCATCAACCTAGCTAGTGCGTATCACCTCAATCGTGGCTTTCACACATCCGTATCAGCGCCTCTACTTTTACTTTCCCTATAACCCACATAGGGGTTTTGTGGTTGTCATCGTCACTACCTTGGGATGATTGCATAAATCCTATACGACCCTTGCATTTTCTAATCATTTCTCCTTTCTCTCCCTTGGGCTTACGTAATTAAGCTCAAACGGGCCATAAAGTTTTGGCCTGCCATCTCCGTTAACAGGGATTGATTGAGACCTTTGATGATTGACAATACAACCAATCAATTTCAGGTATCGACAGGCTTTAACCAGTGTAACCTGAATAATAAGCAAATAAGTGTTTGTTTAGGGACTTTACCGAGAAGTCTCAGTCTAGGTGACGTTGATGCCCCGAGAATCAATCTTGGATCGACGAAGAGATGTAGTCGAATTCGAGGGCGAGGGCGAGGCCGCGGACGCGGAGGCAAAAGGACTCATACGGCAGCCGCGGAGCCGCAAGGCCGACGAGCGATCGGAAACCCTAAATCGGGTTGCATAGCAGACCCTCAAATATGACATCAAAATGAAGCGCATATATATATATATATATATATATATATATATATATATATATATATATATATATATATATATATATATATATATATATATATATAATGAATCGATTCAATTCGATGAACTGATTCAATTTGATTGAATCAAATCAGAATTTTGACATTCTTAAAAAAAATTATATCACAACTAAACATTCTAAATATATATTTTCTTTATCTTTTACAAAAAAACAAATACCACGTGCAATCATATTACGCGATTGGCTGGATGGGGTCGTCCAAGCTAGTGACGCACGTGATCCGCCGATGTCGTGATGTGGACCCGATAGCTTTTTGATTCGTGCAGGGAGTCGGATGCGGCTGATGGCAAAGTTGTGCCTATCTTTTAACGTTTGGCATTTGTGCGAAGTTTAACTCCTGGTAACATATTAATTAGTGTTCAAATGGGTTGACTTGGGATGACCATTGTGACGAGTATTTACCATATAAAAAATCTGTTATACAATAATTTCATGATTCTATAGTCTACACTATTATTTCGTTCCTACCTTTCATCCTCGAAGGTATAATAATAAAATTACAGTTATCAAATATTATCAGTCAGTCCATTCTCCCCCTTCTCTCTTATCATCATTCTCTTTTTTTAAAAAAACTATCTAATTATGTTTTTTTTCATCCCCATCTAAAAATTATCATTTGGTATATGAAGTATTTTTTCTGATTTTATTTAATATTAAAAAGTTTTTTTTTATTTAGCAAAGTAATTTATTTAATTTTTTGATAAAGTATAAATGGTGAAAGTTTGATTTGAGCTTACTAGATAAACTAGCTAGCACCTTCAATATTGGATATTTATTTAGCGATATATATATCTATCTATTCATGAAATATTAATGGTTTAGAATCTCTTGTGATGCTTGATTGGTAAAGAGTTTACTATATCATAAGGTCTTGAAATCAAATTATGTTTTGATTATTTATCCTTGAAAGGAAAAAATATTTTTAAAATTATTTAAAAGAATAAGATTTGAAATTTTTTTTATTAATATATATTTTTTTATTTATTCTCATTAAATGTTTTTTATTTTCTAAAAAAAATTTACCTAAACTTTCTTCTCAACGATCATCACCTTTCACCCATCATAATAATCTCCTCTTATCGTTGTTATCTGGCCTCCCCTTTCCACTTTCTCTCCTTTGTTATGATTGTTATCGTCCATTGTAATTGTGTGTCACCTTTGTCTCTCTTTTCTTTATTTTCATCAACGAGCTTCTTATTATTATCGCAATCAACCTATCAATTCTACGGATGCAATTATCACGAGGTACTTAAGGTAATGGATGATATATCGAAAACTTTCAACATGTATCAAGTGTGCTCTATTATAAACTCTCGAATAACAAGTATAAATAAGAAAATATAAATAAATAAATCTTTTATGAGAAAATTTGTCCCCTTATTTTTTTTACTAGCATATAAATAAAAAGAAAGGAATAAAAAAAGATAAATATATATTTTGACCCTTTAAAAAAAGGTAATATCTTTCGCTGGAACAATAATAGAAACAGAAGGGAAAAGTAGAAAGAAGACATTCGCTTTCTCAATGTGTGCCTTTCGATGTCAGCTACCACCTGTTTTCATTGCCACTTCAAAAGGGGAGGAAGAAGAGATGCGTGTGTTATGTGATGCATTATTTGTTTTAGGCAAGAGGGAATCGAGGAAGAGATGGCGTCGGAGAGCGTGGGATCCGCCTGTGGTCGGATTCAGGAACCGAGGAAGCGGCTGTTCCCCGAAGAGGCAGGAGGAGGAGGAGGAGAGGAAGTGACGTCCGGGAATACCCCCGTCAAAGAACGCCCCAGGAGCTACAAATGCTTCGCTTGCAATCAAGACGGTCACTTCGCTCGGGACTGCCCCAGTAAGAGGGGGAGCCCCGCTGCCCTCGGCGAGGCGGAGCGTCGGGTGTACCCCGAGCGGCAGTGCCCTTGTGGGAGGGGGCCGTGCGTCGTGCTCATGTCCAGGACAGCCAAGAACCCCGGGAGGCATTTCTACAGCTGCCCCTCTATGGTGTGGTCGATTGTTGCTTCCTTCCTTCTCTTTCATTTTCTTTCTCTTTTTAGAGGGAATCAATGATTGTCAGTGGGAGGTTTTTTTTAGCTTGTTTGCTTTTTCCCACTATGTCGGTGCAATTATCGTGTTCGAAATGGGTGTTTCGGTTTGATTTTGGAACCTCTGCATCACATACTTCTTTTGCTGGAAGCGAGTTCTCTTGTTTTTATTGGACGCTGTTCACTAAAAAAAGGGGTCTTTTTCTTTCACTTGTATTTTGAGGTATGCTCGAAGATGTGTTTCGGACCAGCTTTTTGTCTCTGTTCTTCAACCTCACTTGCCTGAGTTTGGTTCGAATCCTTTGCTTGCTGAACTGCATCTGGTTTGCTTTCTTTAAGTTTGCATTGGATGTTAAAATTAGTTCCTTTTTACTGCACCTTCCGAGTGTTTTGTTCAACAAGATATGCCTTTTTTATAGAACTGATTTCTTGAAATTTGCATCAAAATTCGCTGCAAAAAAGTTTCAATTTTCACTTTTACCTAAATATAACTTTTCCTCGTTGAGCTATGGCTTTTAGTGGATTTTAAAATGCCGAGGTTTTGCATTAACTGAGAAGAAATATTCCACCTCGTTGACAGTTCTTTTCTCTTTGAATGTCTACACTTGTTCATATCCAAAAAATGATTAGAAGTGCTTAATTGAGAAAGAATAAGATTACTCCTTTCTGTAGCATTCTTCACCAATAATTTGCACTTGATTAATTATGGGTGCAAGGGACAAGACCATGTTGACTTCCTTAATTGCTGTAGAGAAAATCAAGAATTTTGTTTGATTCGAATACTCTTTGGTTTTTTGTTGGAATCCATAGTTCTTGTAATGCTTTTCTTATTGTTTTTATCATTTACCTTACCAAAGAACTGCAGCACATTCTTAAATTAACAGGCCCTAGGTTGAGTGAAATTTAATTCACAATTCCCCATCCTCTGTGCAAATCTTTTAGTTTGAAGAGAAGTGTGGTTTCTTCTTGTGGTGTGATGAGGCTGACTGCAATCAGCAGCGTGGATTTGGTAGTTTGGTGAAACTGAATCGGCAGCATGGTCTGAGCAGCCCGGTCAAGCAGCAATGTGGTGTCAAAAGCCCAAACAAGCCGTATCAGCAAAATGGTGTAGCAGAATCTTCATATCCCATGTGTGCTTGTGGCGCTGGGAAATGCAGACTCTTGACAATGGAAAATGGGGTTAATGCGGGTCGTAAATATTTCGCCTGCACGATAAAGAAGGTAATTCTGGTTTGCATTAGTTCATCATCAACTTTTTCATAAGAGATTGGTTTTTGTCGGTTTAAGATGAACAAGATGCAACATAAGATCTTTCTGCATTTCCAAGCAATTAAGTTGTTTGTTGATTGAACCACTTTTTCTTATCAATTCTGGTTTTATTTAATATTTAGTTTAGTTAATGGATGCTGGTTATTATGGTATCGTTGATCATCTTCCTATCTTATGATGTAGTGGCTGCTATTCTTAATGGCATAATGGTGTTGCCATGATGAGAACAAAAAAATTTTGTTTGCCTCCTTTCGGTCTCTAGTTGATGCTTCTTATCATAATAAGTTGCAAATGTTATTCATCAAATTTCTTTTATGATCGTATACTCCAAATTCTCTTTTTATAACTGAGCTTCTATTTGGATCCTTGTTTTGTTTCTTTGTCATTTTCCATCTGTATGTTTTGTTTGATCAGAGTTGGAAATAATATGAAGATACATCATTCTTTCCTGGTGGTCAAGCCTGTATTTTGTTTTTCTAGGCCTGAAACAGAAACAATGAGTTTGTGCTTGAAATGCAATGCTAGATCTGGGGACTTGGGACTTAGCCCTGCAATTAACACCAATAATTGAACTCCTCGCTTCAAATTATGTTTTTCATATGTTTCAGAGTGGATTTGAAATATGACATATACTAATGATTTCCATTTCATGGCACAAGGCAGCTCATATCCTTTTGGATGATATGTCCCATATGGTGCTGGTTGAGATAAGACAAATGTATTCCTTGTTTTAGTGCTTCTAATTGTGTGAGGGAACATGTGATTTTGTTCTCTGTTTTTTTCTTTTTTCCCTACTTGTAGCATTAATATGATGAACTACTACCAGCTAAGGACATGATTCATGATCTCAGTGCAGACAAATATTTTCAGTAGTTTATATTCCATTTTTTTCTTAGTGGAGGATTTGATCTCAGATTGGGATCCTTCAAGTCGTCAGGTGTGGACCTTTGCATTATCTTTTATGCATCTGATTTTGATATGCATGGAGCCTACTGCTTAAATACAGCTAAACAAAAAACAACAACCTGTGGTATCCTAACGATTTCAGGTCAGCCTTAAAGTTTCTACCGCTATTAAGGGGGCCACATCACTAGTTAGACTAAGGGTATCAAACTTATTTTCTTTGTTTTTGACCTACATTTTGTAGGTATCTTTATCTATTCTTCCAACTTATAAATTCAATTTATCCAATCAGGACATGCATGGATTTGATACTGGTGAAAATTTTGAAATTACTTATCTTTGCAAGAAACAACTTTAGGAATCTCAAGTCTGAATGACAGAGATGGTATATATAGTGTTCAGTTATATTTCCAACCTATAGACTTCTTTGCAGGGTGTCAAAAAATGGTTTCATAATTATTTGGGATGGCAATATGCAGTTCTATTTGGTGAAGTCATCATGCATTCAGAATCACATATGAATGCCTGATACCTTGGTTACATTTTGCTTTTCATGGATTTCTATCCATATCTATTTTCTGTGTTTGCTTCATTTTATGAAGCTGAGAAACAATCTGGATTTGTCTTTCTCAGGGTCAAGGAGCATGTAATCACTTCCAGTGGCTTGACAGCCCAGCAAAACAATCTGACGAAGAAGTCTTTGAGGGACAGAACAAGATTGCAACGCCAGAGAAACCAGTGACACTCCAGATGAATGATGGAACAGGACACGGTCACTTGGGTCAGAATACATCGCTAAGTTTTTCTTTCGCAAATGAGCCTAGGGTACCAAAACTTGATGATCGTAGAGCAGCAACAACTGATGACGAACCGGAACCGATGCTAATCGATGTATCACGTGTTCTAGAGACACCACTGTTGTCACCAAAAAGAGTTCGTAAATCCAGCAACGTAGGTTTATCTTCTCCCCTCAAAAGACTTGATTTACGTGATCGAAGTCCAGGTGCATCGACTCCTGAAAAATGCTACAGGTGCGGCAAAGAAGGACACCGGATGAAGGAATGCACTTGGTCTTTTCGTCCTACTTGCTTCAAATGTGGCAGGTGCGGTCACTGGACAGACGATTGCACTGCTTGAGCTTGGCGGATGATCTTGGTCTGTTGCCAATTCTTCAGCTGTTTATTATCTTTGTATGTGGTACGTATCAAACAACTGGTAAGGAAAGTATTGCCTACTGACTTGCTTGTGTATATTTATCTACTGATTACCCATCTTCACAAAATGTAACAGTGCCTGTTTGTTGCTATAGGCCTTTCTAATGTGAACTTTCTTATGCCTTTGTTGTTCGATATTGTTTTTTTCTTTTTTGGTGAATTGAACGAGCAGAATCACTAATCTTTTTTGTCTCCATTGAGACATCATGGTGATTTGGAAAGCTACAATTTTGGTCAGGGATGATAGCAGCCATGGACTTGTGCTGGCTACAACAAGAAAAAAGATGACCTACTTGTTTTAAGGCTTATGTTCTTACATCTGCAAGACTATGCCCATTTCCCCACTTGATGTTTATCTTCCACGTGTTCCAAGTCATTGAAGACGATGCTCACCGTAGGTGTTCTTCCTGCCATGTCTAAGAGACAAGAGTAGCTGCAGTAATAGAGACGGTGCTGATACGTTCCTTTCTTCTGGACGACGTGTGTCGATCGATCTTGTTCCCAGGATCACCAGCAAGCAATTGAATCTCATTCAAGCCACTTCTTCAACCACAGATCGAAAGGCTGTACTCTTAAATACCTTCTAGTGATCATTCTTTCTTTCTTCTTCTTCTGCACACAAACGCTGCGTATAATTGCAGTCCTCGAAGCAATCGACACCTACTGTTGACAGCACTAACAATGCACTTAATTCAACTTTTGGTGAGGGCTCTTCGGAAACCTAAGCACCAGCTAATGGCGTGGGGGACGAAAGTGAGAGAAGGAAGCAAAGGCGGAGAGAGGGAGAGAGAGGTCGCAGTCCCTCCACTGCAGCATGTGACCTTGTATCGGATCCTGGACCAGGGTTGAAGCTTCACGTGGAGAGGGAAGGAGCAGTGGATGCTTCCATGCACGGTTAAGCCATCGTTTTCCTTGGAAGCTTTGCATGCATGTCTCTCTGTGTGACATTACGTACGTGTATTGCGGGAAGATAAGATCTCATGACGAGTCATCGAGAAGTTTGCATGCCCACCTTATCCCGATGGGATATAATATGCCCGAAAAAGATACAGCACCGGTCTTTCCATCCAGCGTTGGTCACGGCGAGGTTGCCGCTCCACCCGACGAACCCCAAAGCCGCTCTTTACATGATTGCAAGGCCTTTACGTGCAATTCCAGCAACGACGGAGGGCCCCCCTCCTTGCGCGCGATCCAGATCCGGCGCCCACGCCGTGGGGCCCGCATGGGGTGGACCCTGATGTCCTCGACCTATATCATATCTGGTGGGGGAGTCGCTGTCCCTTCACCTCATGCTTGGGGAGTCGAAGTTACGCGTTAAGTATATTAACACGATGCACAATCAATTAATTTATTGTTTTTTGATTGCA
Organism: Musa acuminata AAA Group; assembly: GCF_036884655.1. Lineage (NCBI taxonomy): Eukaryota > Viridiplantae > Streptophyta > Magnoliopsida > Zingiberales > Musaceae > Musa > Musa acuminata. The sequence continues at coordinate 29,883,102 of NC_088347.1, forward strand.
GGTTTGATTGAATATATTTCAATTTATGCTCAATCTTGACTCTAATATTAATTTATATTTTCTTCTTCTTCTTCTTCTTCTTCTTCTTCTTTTATTTCCTAGGACGTCACCTGAAAAGTATTTGACGTCCCGAGAGTTCGGTCCTCTTCCCTTGCGAAGGGATGTCAGCGAGGGTGCATCATGACAACATGTTCACGGTCACATAATTCACTCTTGTCCCCCCCTCTCCTTTTATTGCCGTGCTGTTCTCCTGTTGCTCGGCTTCACAGAAAGAGAAAGGAAAAGAAATGCCCATCTTTATTACACTGCCATGTTCTTGTCCTTATTGTCGTTGGTGGAGAGGGGAGGGAGGGGGAGGGGGAGGGGGAGAGGGATAAGATCAAAACACTAAATCATCCAAATACCATCACATCAATGTGTTGCAGGAACAGCGTTTGTTGCTACTTCACATTAGGCATGCACAATGAAATCATCATCACATAATAATTTCGCCGTTTCTTAATCAAAACATCACTTTCTTTGTTAGTACATAATGCTGTATTATTATGAAGCTTTGGCGTGACATCAATCACCTTCTCCATGAAATCACTTGTCACGCCTAACGCAAGTTTCTATCTACTCTCAGCAAGGTGGCAGGCAAACCCAATCCAAGCTTATCCGGACAATTAAGTCGGACGTGGGTCCCATCAAATTCAATGACCATCAAATTCCAACCCGTTCTCCATTTCCGACTCAATTATTCGACTCGATTTCAGGATCGGGTCAAGAATGTTTCGATCCGATTCGACCCGACCCATTACATCGCGTGCTGGGCCCCAGCCTTTATCCACTACCTCCTAATCGAAACTAGATGCGGGAAAAAAGGTCAAAAACAACGTGTCCCAAGGTATACTCGAGGGTAACTGGGCCCCGCCTGGATCCGCCAATGGTTTCGCCCCTATGCGCTCGGAAAACCAGGGTCCACCGGTTTCCCTAGTTGGAGCCAGCTCAGCGCGCGGGTCAAAAACTCGAGGCCCGTTTGCCCGGAATTGACCGCACGGACACGCTCGGCCGGGTCGGTGGGAATTGAAATCGGATCCGGGTCGGATTCGCATCGGGCGACATCTCATGACATGGTGAAGCGTGAGGAAGGTAATATTATCGGGTCGGATCCGAAGGTCGGGATTCGGACCCGGGGTCTCGAGGAAACGTTGGCCGTCGCCCGCCGTCACAGTTGGGGGAGCTTTGGTGCGGTAGGTATATACCGATGGAAACATTTGGATGTTCCACGTGAGATCGAACACAATTCTACTCCTTTCAACGATGAAAAGGAAGGTTGAAGTCGCCTGTGAAGACGGCATGGAACAAATCGCCAGTCACGTTCTCTTCATCTTGTTTGTTTGTTTCCTCGAGATCTTGTTTACAAGAAAGCTACGATTTTGCTCTGTTTCTCAAGAACAGAACACGCTGCAGGTACTGGATTGTGATGGAAAGGCGGTATTTTTTGGCTTCACCGGAACAGCCCACTGCTGGAGAGTGGTTTTTGTGCAGAAACCGAGGAGGGCGAGGTGACATTTCACCCCCCACCCATTTTCTTCGGTTAAAGAAAGCCAAAGGTGGGACCTTTTTGGGCGTATAAAATGGGGTGGAGAGGGCAGCTATCCTCACCAATCCATCCCGACTCCGTTCACTCCGTTTTCTTGATTCCTCTTCTGTTGCGTGTAGGCGTTCTTCTTTTTCTTTTCCCTCCTCCGTTTTTATCTTATTTTACCCTGCCTCTCTTTCAAGCTTCGGAGCTCATTTGGCTCTGTTTTGGAAGGTAAAGCTCTCTTCTTGCACCTCGGGAGAACAGATCTGTTCGCGTTGAAGTTTGCAGCAGAGTTGCTGCAGGGTTTTTCTTGCCCAAAGTGCTGCCTTTGGCCAAGATTCTGGCAAAATTTCCCACTGAGCTCGCCTGTGTGGGAAGGTGCGGTTGGTAGTCATGAGAGGACGGGACCGAAGACCAAGTTTTGTTGGTAATACTAAGATTAGTCGGAAAAACCCACAACAACGAGAGTTCTTGTTCTTGCATTCTTCCAACTCTCAGCAGGAAAAGTAAGAGGGAGATCAACGTTGCTACTACAAAATAACGAAGAAATCTCGCTAGATAGTCTTTCTTTTTCCTGCTACATTACCCGTAGGTTTACAGGAGTCTTTCTGCGATGCGTCGAGAGACAAATGGTGCACTCTGCCGTTTTCCCCTGTCTTTTCACGTTAAATAACGAAATCTCCTAAGAAAACCTCAGAGAAGCCACGCAAAGAAGCTGATACGAAAGCCCGAAAGTCTTCCTTTCTCTCTGTCAATGCGTTATAACACGTCTCAGATCTGAAGAGAAACCGTGGCTTCTCTCTCTCGCCGCTTTCCTTTCTCTGCTGTCCGTTGGAAAGTGTTTCCTTATTATTGTCGGTATCATCGATGTCACAGAAAAATGATATAAAGACGATTTTAAGTAAAGATTAATTCACTCTATCATTGATTTTTGAAATATGCTTTTAGATTCTTCTTCTTCTCTTTCTCTCTAATTAATTGTAGCTTCCTGCAAATGGTTTATTATTATTCCTCTTTCTAGTAGATGTGGCTCGTCTTTCCTGCGTCATCAGCTATGAAATCTATGATTTGTATTGCATTTTGGAGGATCTCCTTGTGATCCTTCTTAGATCTTCCATTATCTCTATGGGTCTCAGCTAACTCTGTACTAGATCTGGTGCACTGTTATCCGACAACACTATCTCGTTGACTTCTCATGGTTGCGTTGCAGTGTAGGCTGTTTGAAGCTTGAAGGAGCGCAGGGGAAGCAATGTCTCAACGCACCTTGACCCGCGCCCACAGTTTCCGGGAGCGCATTGGCGATTCCCTTTCTTCCCACCCAAATGAACTCGTGGCTCTTTTCTCAAGGTTTGCAGACATCTCAGATCAATATATCGTCAGTCCTTTCTGATGGGTGTTGGATTCATGCATACTTGCTTGGCTTAAATTGCTGCAAGAATCTGAACTCATTGGTCATTGATCTGCTTGATTCATGCCCGTTCCATGGCTTGTTAACATAAAGGATAGCCAGATCTCCTTCCATACATTTATACATAGATCTAGATCCATGGTGGTGGATCTTCTTCGTGTCTGATTTAGTCAACACATGGCAGGTTTATTCAGCAGGGGAAGGGGATGCTGCAACCTCATCAGTTGCTGGCTGAATACGCAGCTGTGTTTTCTGAAGCAGATAAGGAGAAGCTGAAGGATGGGGCTTTTGAGGATGTCATCAAAGCAGCACAGGCATGAGTTTAGAGAATGCCTTCTTCTTTCCATCAAAATTCAGATGGTTGACATTTTGATAACATCACATTGCCTTGGATGCAGGAAGCCATAGTCATTCCTCCTCGGGTCGCCTTAGCTATTCGTCCGCGGCCTGGAGTCTGGGAATATGTCCGGGTAAACATCAGTGAGCTCGCGGTGGAAGAATTGACTGTGCCAGAGTACCTGCAGTTCAAGGAAGAACTTGTTGATGAAAGGTAGGTGATGAAAGATCAAGAAATAAATTTCCTTTTCCTTTTATATTTATAGTGTGTTGATCATCTTCTTTTATTTTTCATGTCCTCTTTCAGCACACAAAATAATAACTTTATTTTGGAGTTGGATTTTGAGCCCTTCAATGCTTCATTTCCTCGGCCCTCACTATCAAAATCCATCGGAAATGGAGTGCAGTTCTTGAACCGACACCTTTCCTCGAAGTTGTTCCATGACAAAGAAAGCATGTACCCCTTGCTTAATTTCCTCCGGAAGCACAACTACAAGGGCATGGTACTAATTTCTTCTCTAGATCCATATCGCACATATATTTATCTTGCATTTTTCTCAAGTAATTATGATTTCGGTTTTAGCATTATTGAAGATCTGCCCTTGAATGTATAAATGTCAAATGTAGAACTCAGGAAAAGCTATTCAAGCATCTAATGGAAATTACAAAGTATCTTTCCAATAAGAAAGTGGTCCATAAACATAAAGCTCATGCTTGAATATAGATATATAGCTACCTTCATGTGAGAATCTAGTATTCCTTGCTGCTGGATCATGTTATTAGATTGTTTGAATTATAGATATAGTTATTCAAATCTGCCATGCATGCAGTCGATGATGCTAAATGATAGAATACAAAGCCTTAGTGCTCTCCAAGCTGCATTAAGGAAGGCTGAGCAGCATCTATTGAGTATCGCATCTGACACCCCGTACTCAGAATTCAACCACAGGTAACTGGCAATATGTTTCTTTTTGCCTTGTTCAATTTTCTCTGGCTATTTATGAAACCGAAAAATATATAGTAAAAGTTCTCCCTGTGATGCAAAGGTGTTTTGAGATGTTGTGTTTGATCACTTTATATTATCTGTCTGGTTTTAGATTCCAAGAGCTTGGCTTGGAAAAGGGTTGGGGTGACACGGCTCAACGTGTGTACGAGAACATTCACCTGCTACTGGATCTTCTCGAGGCACCTGATCCTTGTACCTTGGAGAACTTCCTGGGGATAATTCCTATGATGTTTAATGTCGTGATCCTTTCTCCGCACGGCTACTTTGCCCAAGCTAATGTCTTGGGGTATCCAGACACTGGTGGTCAGGTATGACTAAATCCTAAAAGGTGTAGACGTTCATCAAATTACATTTGCTTCTCACAAGGGCACTGTTTTGCAGGTTGTTTATATTTTGGATCAAGTCCGTGCCTTGGAGAATGAGATGCTCTTGAGGATCAAGCGTCAGGGGCTAGACATCACACCTCGAATTCTTATTGTAAGATCGGAACGAGACAAAATAAGCACTTTCCTATGCTATTTGATCTTCTCCAGTCCTTAGAAGACCTTGCATTATGGTCGATATAGCCTGTCTGATATGACATTATTGGGGTGATACAGGTTTCCAGGTTGCTTCCTGATGCAGTAGGCACCACATGTGGACAGAGACTTGAGAAGGTCCTCGGAACTGAGCACACTCACATTCTTCGAGTTCCATTTAGAACAGAGAATGGAATTATCCGCAAATGGATCTCCCGTTTTGAAGTATGGCCTTACCTCGAGACGTACACTGAGGTAAACCTTAATCATGTTATCTTTGTTTTGCATATCTTAATGGCTTTTGTATGGATCTGTTGTGCTACACATGTTTGCGAGGGTTTATCGAGGTCTTTTTGCTGGTAGGATGTTGCAAATGAGCTGGCAGGAGAACTGCAAGCCACCCCCGATCTAATCATCGGAAACTACAGTGACGGAAATCTAGTATCAACATTGCTGGCACATAAATTAGGCGTCACCCAGGTTTGATTTTTTTCGTTTGACTGCCTTGCCTGCTCGTTAGACTTGGCAGAAGTTTCATGCATTGTTTCTTTCACATGCAGTGCACCATTGCTCATGCTCTGGAGAAAACCAAGTACCCTAATTCAGACATTTACTGGAAGAAGTTTGAGAATCAGTATCATTTCTCTTGCCAATTCACGGCTGATTTGGTCGCAATGAATCATGCTGACTTTATCATCACTAGCACCTTCCAAGAAATTGCTGGAAGGTACCGATCGCGATAAAGAACTTTCTGCTAAAAAATCAAGTCCTTTGTTTCTTTGTAGAGTACTAAAATGACTATTGGAATCTGATAGAAATTTCTCTGTATCCTGTATGATTTCAGCAAGGATACCGTGGGGCAGTATGAGTCTCACACTGCTTTTACTCTTCCCGGGCTCTATCGAGTTGTTCATGGAATTGATGTCTTCGACCCAAAGTTCAACATTGTCTCTCCCGGAGCTGATTTGTCCATCTACTTCCCGTACACAGAGAAGCACAAGAGACTCACTTCCCTCCACCCAGAGATTGAGGAGCTGCTCTTCAATCCTGAAGATAACACTGAGCACAAGTAATCACCTGTTCTCTCAACTGAATTTACTGTTCTTCTTGGCTGATGCAGTGACTGACTCGAGCGTCCACAGGGGTGTGCTGAATGACACCAAGAAACCCATCATATTCTCCATGGCAAGGCTGGACCGAGTAAAGAACTTAACAGGTCTGGTCGAATTCTATGGCCGAAATGAACGCTTGAAGGAGTTGGTGAACCTTGTGGTGGTGTGTGGAGACCACGGCAAAGAATCAAAGGATCTCGAGGAACAAGCAGAATTCAAGAAGATGTACAGTTTCATTGAGAAGTACAACCTGCATGGGCATATTCGATGGATCTCTGCCCAGATGAACAGGGTTCGCAATGGCGAGCTCTACCGATACATTGCCGACACAAAAGGAGCTTTCGTCCAAGTACTACTTGCCACCCTTCTTTGTAGAAAAGGAAAAGACATGATATTAACATTTGAAATCTGAATTATCTTCCGAGCCAAAGTTTCACTAACTTGTCTCGCTTTGCTGTTCTTTAGCCTGCCTTCTATGAAGCCTTTGGACTCACTGTTGTCGAGTCCATGACCTGTGGGCTGCCCACCTTTGCAACTGTTCATGGAGGACCCGGTGAAATCATCGTCGATGGAGTTTCTGGCTTCCACATTGATCCTTACCAGGGTGACAAGGCTGCTGAAATCATTGTAAATTTCTTTGAGAAGTGCAAGGAAGACCCAACCTGCTGGGACAAAATATCACAGGGAGGCCTGAAGAGAATTGAAGAGAAGTAAGATCTCTTCCTCCGAGTAATATTTTTTGTTACCAAGGCAACAGTTATCTAACCTCTGCCTTCGAACCAAACACTTAGGTATACCTGGAAGCTCTATTCAGAGAGGCTGATGACACTGTCTGGAGTTTATGGTTTCTGGAAGTATGTCTCCAACCTTGATAGGCGCGAGACTCGCCGCTACCTTGAGATGTTCTATGCTCTCAAATATCGCAATTTGGTAAAAACAACACACCTGGCTTACTCCATTTGCTTGCGAAGCTCATTGCATAGTCATCTGACTGATGTTTGCACCGTTTCAATCTGTATTTTCAGGCCGAGTCTGTTCCTCTGGCGGTAGACGGAGAAGCTGCGGTTAATGGCGCAAAGTAGCTTCGAGTAGGAAGCATCATTGCCATTTTGATCTGTTTGTTTGCTTATCTAAGATTGATAAGGGAGGAGCTTTCTTCATGAGTTGTTCTTCTTGTTTCAATTGATGTGAGGGCTGCTTTTTGGCAGAAGTCGAAGTTCTTATCTTTGTAGTTGTCAATGTGCTGTGTAAGGCCATAATGCCATTTTATGCTGCAATAAGAGTAGCTTCCTTTTCATTCCAGAACACTCGAAATATTTGAATGTGTGTATATGGTGTTCTTATTTCAGGTAAGCAGCAGATTCACAGGTGTTATCAAGCACAAATAGCATTCGAAGAACCGAAAAATGCATCAATAACTTAGCCAGATATCAAACAATTCAATGAACAAGGGAATCAAGTACAACTAGCATTCAATAACAGTGCAAGAAATCAATAAGTTGCTTCCTTTTCATTACAAATACTCCATAGGATTTCAATCCCCGTGTATGGTGTTTCTTATTTCAAGAAAGCAACAGATTCACAGGCATTATCAAGCACAAGAAGCATTCAAGAACCTAAAGCTGCATCAATAATTAGCAAGATATCAAACGATTCAATGCAGAGGGAATAAACACAAATAGCATTCACTAACAAAGACTCAGCTGGTGACTAGTACTATCAGGATCGATCTAGTATTGAACATGATGAGCGATTCAAAAAGTAAAAGATGTCCTGTGAACCAAGAAAGCATGTCACTACATGAAATCAACATTGGATTGGACTTTTTAAACTTGAATGAAGAACTTATGAAGAACTTATAACGACTAGATGAGTCTGACTATCAAGTTAGCATTTTGGTCCGATGGTTCACACTTGGTCATCGCATTTGGCTAGCTCGTGACAGTGAAAAAGTCAGCCTTGATCTACCTAAGCAGTGATGAAACAATGACATCCGATCAAGTTTGTCAAACATGTGAAATAGTCAATGGATTCTTCTTTATTTTTCTTCTTAAATTTCCTAAAACTTATACAGACTTGACCTTTAAGTTTTAAGGCTTGAATGAACTTATAAGAGCTAGATGAGTTTCACACCATTAACTTGGACTCAAGCATTTTGTACCAATAATTCATATTCAGCAATAAATTTATGGTTAGTCATTCACATGGAAACAACGAAAAAAGCCAGCCATGAGCTACCTAAGTAGTGAAGGCACAAGAACAGCTAAATTCCTGCTATCTCAATCAGACATAAAAGTCAATGGACTCTTCTTTATATATATATATATATTTAAATTTCCTTTAACATATACTTCTACTAAGAATAAAGTCCAACTATGAATGTTTGTCAAAGTTGAGCATGATACATGAGCAAGAAATTTCCTAACCAGATTGCTTCTTTGATTAAGATATTTGTGTTGTTTAGGCGCAAATATCTATGATTTGCACAATAAGTCAAAGAAATTTGTCGATAAGCGGTATGTCAAAATAATATTTTTCTTCATTTAGTAAGCACCTGAATAAGATGAAGTGATAGATCGCCAAAAGAATAACGGTTTGTAGCATCATTTTTAATCAGATCTTGCAGTCGCGGTTAATCCATATGCCCTGTGGTCAATTTCAAACTCAATTCAGCATAAATTTTCATGTTTGTATTCTCAAAATCATCCTCGGTCCCTAAGCAAGAGCTCTTCTTGCCCTGCTCTATTATGCATTTAGGTTAATTACATTCATGCATTCAGGAAAATGGAATCCCAAGTAGATTAGATCCCCAAAAAAGATGTGTTGTGAGCTTACAGTCCCAAAAGAGTTGTCCTTCCTAAGAACCAAGTGACAAGCATCAACAAGTCAAATACTTGTGATGTACCTAATGTCTTCTGCATCTCCAACTGCATCATATTAAAAGAATAAAAGCATCAAAATATGTCATTGTGTACCAGTAGATGTTCCAAAAGTGTCAAAAGACCATGTCTTGCTTTCGCCAATCACAAGGGTGGTTTCCATGCAAGTGAATCCTTGGTCTGTGCCCTCTCCACAAGAAGCTTGAAGAGTTGAGACAACCTCTAAGAATCTGCAAGCCATACTGCTTTTTCTTGTTGTTTGTCATCACTAAGCAGTAAGCAATCAAAGGAGTGCAAAAGATGCAGATTCTGACAATATCACCAATAACAGCATATCTAATTTACCTATTGCCAAAAACTGCCAATCCAAAAATTGCCACCCATGAATTTGTCTGTGGCATCCAAAAACCATCTTTGGTCAAGCATCAATAACCAGTTTTGAAAAGAAGAGCAAACACATCAAAGATCTCCAACAAAGGAATAGAAACAACATTAGGAATTATATCTTCATAAACCATTGACCACTCTGACTTCAAATTCTTATCAACCATAAGAGATTAGAAATTGCTTAAGTCATGATGGCCATCAGTAACCAGATTTCGATCAAGCTCTCATCATAAACCACACACGCTTGATTGCATAGAGTGACAACAGTGGCAAAGTTCTTAAAACATGTTCCAAATCAACATGGAATTAACTTGCAAGAAAGCATTATTTATTACACAACGAGAAACGGGTCCAAAGACTAATAATTGAGATACATCACAAGATAACAACAAGTGTTCTTGAAGGCACTTTTGCACGGCAAATTACAAGAACTTCATGACAGCTTGCCAATGTTTCCAGTCCTCCAAAATCCTTCATCAACATTGTATTCTGAGAAAGGAAACAACATATAAGGGACAGCTCATTTTCCAAAATGAAGTATACATTTAAGAATAGTTCAACAACCTAACTAAGATCATTGAAATTCTTACATTTATTTGCTCTTTCTGGAACACCAATGGCGAGGATCATATCCCCTCAGTAAACACTGCCTCCATAGGCAAGTCATCGAAACTCCAGAGATCCACACCACCCTGCAACAGTTCACCACCAAATAGGCTGTCCATTGATGCATCTGAGCTCCCCTCAAAGTATGGGGTAGGGAGGAACTTCATGTATGGTTCATTGGCATATAACTCCTCGGAGAGTTCAACTCCAGAAATATCACTTCTCAGTTTCTTGTGAGGGCCACCATCTTCAAATAACTCAGGTTCGATAGGAGCAAGGATTGACATGATCTCTGGGGTCTTGGCCTCAAATTCCCATACAAAGTCAGCATAACCAAGAGAATTACTTCCCTCATCAGAGTGAAAATTCAAAGCAGCTTCTTCTAAAGGTGCTGAAGACTTTATTGTGGTAACAGGATTCAGGTGATCAGGCTTCGTGAGTTCCTGATCTTCCATGAACGTTGAATAGAGTTCAGAATCTTGGTCACAAAGATAGTTGGAATTCTGGTTGCAGTCAAGTTTTTCCAACACCTTTGGTTTTGGTATTACTGAAGCAGTAGGCTTTGATGAGCGTTTGCGTGAACTCAATGATGCTGCTCCTGTCGGGAAGTTCACCTTGGCATTCTTACCCCGAAGCCGATGGGCTTCAGCGTCGTAGGCTCTGGCAGCCTCTTCAGCTGTGTTGAAGGTTCCAAGCCAAACACGAATTCCTTTGTTAGGATCTCTGATTTCAGCTGCCCACTTGCCCCACGGTCGTTGGCGGATTCCTATGTATCGATTCTTTCTTTTTCTTTTGCTTGATTTTGTGGCGAGTCCATCAAGATATACAGACTTTGGTGAGCCATCTGCAAACCAAGCACAAATTCGAAATGCTACAGTAAAAACTCAGAGATTCTAATTGAAAGAATATCATCATCCTTTTCTTGCAAAGTTTCCTAAATCCACTACAAATCATCGGGTGCCTTATTTATCCTTAGAATAACAAAGTTTATATTTTTCTAACAAAATCGGAGGCTCTATTAGGTATTTGAAGTATCCAAAGAACTTAACTTCCGAAGTCCAGTAATCATCCAATTGCAATGAAAGAAACACCAAAAGCAGGTCTTGCCCATCACTATGCATATATGATGGAGCAGAATTTACAGATCCACGAGGCTGTTTTCATGTTGTTCTCATTCCTCACTTTTTGAACTGCCATAATTCTTAGAAAAGTCACGAAAAATAACCTACATATCAACCATTTAACTGTATTTTATAGATTGAGGATTGCATACTATGCAACAATACTGTAAAAGTAATAAAATTGATGCGACAAGTAAATCGGTGAGGAAACTATAAGCCCAACCATAATAAATCGCTACAAGATCCCATCTTTTCCTAATAAATCCTCTGCGCCTACAAAAAGAACCGAACCCGCAACTTTTCGTACGGCTATTACCCATTCCTAGTCACGGAACATCCGATGTAACGGAGAAAAGAAGCGTCTTTTGGGAAAATTCGCTCGAGTTACCTCGCGGGAACGGGGCTTCCGATCCAAAGCCGAAGTGCACGCCATCGAACTCGTCCACCTGGGTCTCATCGCTGAACTCCTGGAAGTCAGCTTCGAAGTCGTCGTCGTCGTCGTCATCGTCCGGGACCTCCACCCCTCTCCGACGCCTCCCCGTCGTCTGCTTACTCTTCTCGAGGCCCGGCCACAGGTGCTCCGCCATCACCCGCCGCGAAGCCACCGTCGCCAGCGGAATGAAGTCGGAGATGATCGCGCCCCCACACATCTCTGGAACCTCAAAAATCGCTCTTTTACAGCTTGGAATTCTTCCGACTCCCCGTCTTCTTTGCTTCTCTCCTCATAGTTGAAGAAGAAGGGTTTTTTATAGGAGCAATTGCCAGTCGGCGGAGAACACAGACAGAAGACGAGAAAAAAAAAAATTTCTAAATATAAAATCTATTTCTCAAAATTGTTGATGGATTGATTTTAATTTTATTTCTTTGTTTCACACACACAACATAAAGATTAAACATTTTAATCTATAAAATATTTTTTTGAAAACAGAGAAAATAATATATCAGCTAATTAATTTCACACTATAGGAGGAGGCAAAAGAGAAACAAACACAAGCCAACTTGCCATATGCACATAACCAAAGAACAACTAAGCTAAGATTTTGACATGTTTACTACCATGACATTAATAACAATATACTGACAAGCCTTATTTTCAGCAAAGTTAACCATTTAAATTTGAAATGTGAAATTATATTGTCATACTATAAATTTATTTACACACTTGCATCCTAAACTTTATAATGAAATATCCAATATTAGAAGCAAGGATGACATGTGCATCATGTTTGATCTTATCGATCCCCTCCATCCAAGATATTTGAATGGAACTCTCTATTTGGACTTTTACAACTTGGTGAACAAAAAGCCTTCGCTTGATGAGACTTCAATTGACATTTGAACCCTTGGAAAGTATTACATATATAATTTTCTCTGAAGTTAAAAGTTTAGAAAATGAAGAGTCAAATAATTGATTAAAAGAGGTAAGGATATTTTAGGTATTTAAAATTCATCGATAATCATGATTAGCAATAATTAACATGAATTTAGCACACACACACAGATATATATGACATTTATATAATTTAAATATTTTAAGGATTATATATATTATATAGCATAAAAACATGTGCAATGAGTAGGGAGTACAATACAGGTACTTGGAGTTAGGCCGAGGTTGACCATAAATAAATGAATGATGTCGAATATTTATGAAATAACGATTGCATATGGAATGATGTCATCATGTGTATACATAGAGAGAGAAGAGAAGAGTGCATGGGTGGCAACAAGTTGGCAATAATAATGTGACACTTTGGTCAATGATTAATTAATATTTGAGGCTTGTGCCCACCACGTCCTCTCCACTTTAAATAAGGTTTTTTTAATTGGAAATGGTATGTTTCAAGATGTAATACATGTATTATATATATATATATATATATATATATATATATATGTTTAATGTGGAAATAAGTTGGTGTCTGAGTCGTGGTTAGACTTTGACTTTGATCAGTTTTTCCTCTTAATTCTTTCACATGCGTTGTCAAATGTTTAGCAACTAATTGAAGTAGTAACTATGCAAACTCTCATCAACATAGATTCAAATTCTACTCTTTCATATCGTAAACGAAATGGATTATCCAAAAATAATAAAATCTATAATTTGCATGTCATTTACATTTAATGAATTAAGCTGTTGGCTTGGCTTGAGCTAGACTTACCTGTTATCCTCTAGATTTGTTCTTGATTCAAGACTGGATTCAGGGTGCAGTAGAGTGAGGAAAGCATATGGCCGCAGGTGTCCACCAAGACTAGTTGCCCTTTCTTGGAGAGCCCACATTAAACTGTATCTCAAACTGCATCCAGATGAATAAATCATAACAAGAATGATAGAAAATGGATACAGTTTATCAGCAGGAGGGGTAAAACTAAATATTTTTTCTTGCATTTATACCATCTGCACTTGCTCTAGATGTCAGCCTAAGATTAGGCAAGCAACAATATGAACTGATACATGTTATAACCCCTGACAAAATTGGGGATCTTCTCTTACACAAGAAAAAGAAGGAAATTAAGCAATTATTCATGTCGTGGAAGAGTCATGGCGTTACAAAGTCCATTCGCCACCTTCTGGGACTTCCTCTTAGAGTTCGAGAGACTACAGTTAGGGCAAATATATTCCAAGCCATCTGTCTTTGCATAATCCTGTCGAAGAAGTACAAAAAGCACACATCACGTGTGGAATTCTAATGTTAATGTTATTTCGATGGTGATAAAACTTTGTGATAAGAGACCAACTCCCTCCTCGTCATGAGAAAGAAATGCAATGGGATGCAACATAATAGAGTAGTAGCTTCTACCGCCCATTAAGCATTTCGTGTTCAGTTGCAACTGTTGGAGAAGGGAGACAAACCTTGAAAGTAGCCAGTCCCTGCCGCCTATCACAACCAAAGTGAGCCCATTCACCGCATAAGCCACAGTTCACCCAATCACCAGGTGTGCTACTGCAGAAGAATCAACATATAGTTGAACATATTTTAGAATAGAATACACATGGTTCAGAAAGAAAATGTAGTGATTGTTTACCTATGACATAACAAGCAACACTCTCCATCCACATCATCATGTGCTAGCTCGTATTCCAAAAGATAAGTCTCATAATGTCTCTTTAATGTATTTCCAACACCCTGGAGTCAATAACAAGAAGACATTAAAAATTCAGTTTCGTAACAATGTCTGCATTATGCAAGTCACCAACTGTAATTGATTTCTAGGAGGCTATCAGGTGATAACTTAATTGTAAGTGCATAGATGTCTAGTGGTAAGATAAATCAGCCTTGCTAAAAATACATCGCAAACTCAACTTTCCTAATCATATTAACAAATCATGACCAATCTTTGTCTGTGACAAGAGAAATTAAATCCACAACCTAATTCAGTTACTTCTTGGACACAAACCAAAGGAATTATCCATAGGCCAATAGATGCTCTGACAGACTTATTTCTACAGCCGAAGGACTGGGCTTACATCTTAACATGCTTGCAGATTTCAGATATTCGCCCTAAGACAAAACAACCAAAGGACATGGTAATGCTACAATTTCTTGTACATGAACCAAGGGAGATGGTCATGCCACAATTTCTCTGACGAACAACCAAGATCAGCGGACTTGCATCTTAAGATGCTTGCAAATCTCTATGTTTGTGATTGGATCGAACTACCATAATATGCAACTGTTCTAGGCATTCAAACGACTTGTAACAATGTAAATAATAACTTACAGTCATTCTATTTGAAACCGTATAGTTTCGCATCTTTGAGAAAACCTGACCTTTCCAGTTTATGCCATTCCCAACATAGAAACCGCCTCTAGAAACAACCTGCAGAAGGATACATGTGCATGCATCATACTATGAGATTGTCATGAAAGATAACATATGATCAACATCAAAAGCTGAGTTGCTTCTAAAAAAAAAGATAAAAGAAAAAAAGACACACCTCTCTATACAAGTTGAACAAATCCAGGCGTTTTGCATTGAGTATGGCATCAGGAAACTCGGATATTCCTCCTTGGGGTACAAGCCGACTGTGGCCCCTGAGGATTAGAAACTGCATAACATCCTCGAGAAACTCCTCCTATATGATAGAGAAGGGAAAATAAGGTCAAACGTGGATATGCAATCACATTATGGCCAAACAGGCGGCATATACTTACTTCAGTGCAAGCTTGAATCGAACATCTATTACATCCATGTTTTTTCAATGGCAGAGGATTGATAGATATGATCTGTTGTGCGTGAAAAGAACTTGATGTAGATTTTCTGTGTGTCAAAGGAGCACGAAGTGTATTATGCTTTGCATAAGGCACAGTGGACAGGTTAGTTTTTGCCTGGCTTCCATCAGGCATATCCTCCTGAACTCCCGAGAAGGGCAATATCTTATGCCGCCGGAAGCATGGAATGGGCTTCATTGTAGCAACCTTCAATCTTTTCTGGCCAATCATGGAGGGCATATGAATCCCTTGGCACAAGCCAACTTCCTTTTTGACATCCTGATGATCTATCATAAAGATTGACCCATTTGCCCTCATGGTATGGCCACGGGAAATAGGTCTAGTTTCTGAAAAAGGCTTGGACCTTTTCCTGAAAAGAGATGAAGACAAAGTGGGCAGAGGAGGAGACAATTCATATTGAAAGCAATACTCTTGCTGTTGCCTATTCCAAAAGAAACGAAGGCGATCAGCATCTTCTTTCTCAAAAGAAGCTACTGGAACACCCTGTATGCTGGCAATGCCAAGAGTGACCAAGCTATGGTAGGAGACTTCTGGTGCCAGCTGTTTTAAAACCTGTACAATGGCTACATCAGATACACAATGATCATATTGTTAAATCCAATTATTGAAATTGCCAAATAGGATCACGAGAACAAGGTAATGGTCGGTGAAATTTTGTTTCCTTTTACCATTTCTAATAGCCATTGCTCTTAAAAATGGTGAAAGACTGAAACAACTGGATGTTGCCATACAAAAAAATAAAAAATTACAGGAATAAGAAGACACATTTTGTTCAGGGAGAAAGGAAAATTGCACCGACGTCATCAGTTTTAAAAGATGTTATGTTAATAAGAAAGTAAATGCAAAAGGAGAAATATTAACCTGAGCAGCCCAAGATGGTACTTTCATCCGGACCTCAAATGAAGAAGCACCACAAGCTATAGAGACAGAAGGCAGAGGCTCAAACAGAGATGGTTTGTTTTTGTCACAATCTGGAAGAACATGAACTAGCTGTCTTTTCTCGATAAGTTCGCTTTTTATGTGACTTTCTAATAGCTGCAGATTATGAGAAAGTGGCTTAAACATAGAAGTCCAACAAATTCGCAGGAAACATAACATTTTAAGATTTTACCTGGTCATTAAAACATGTCTGTGCACTTCCAGACACTAAGACTGAAATGTGAGTGGAACTACAAGTTGTGAGATCACAGCGCATGGTAACTACTCCACGAGAGAGTGATCCAGCTTGAAGAGGAGGTGGTGCGGCACTGATGAGCATTGTCAACATTCATCAAACAAAAGCAACAAGCACAAGTTCATATAGCAAGCGTAATTATCAGACATGATTGATGGTCGTCTAGAAAAGTTATTGCCATTATTTAGGTAGAAACTTGTCCAGCAGAATATTTAATTTGGCGCTATTGTTGGTCCAATTAAGTTGATGACAGAAGTCATCACATATGAAGTCCCAAGCAAACTAGGAACATTACCGATCAATAACATGAGAATCCATCTTATACAAGCCTTTCCTATCAATATGAATTTAGTAACTCAACATTAAGAAAGTTCCAAGGAAAACTACATAAAATTTTGCAACAAGCTATCAACTTAAAGTGAAACCTGTCAAAGCAAATAATATGAGAGAGAGTGACTGAGACAGAATGTATTAAAACCTATAGTAGAACTATCTGACTAGTAAGAGCATTTATCTTCATTGCAACAATTTGGGACAAAACAATCTCAGAATTCCTGCTAAACACAATAGAAGTCTACAATAAGAATAGGCCAAATTCCAAACATGCCTGCCGGTTTTCTATCAGATCTATCAAATATCCAAAAAATCAATCCAGATAACATGATCATGATCAATATTAGAGCATATTAGCCAGGAATCCAAAGAACAATTGATCCTAACCAAAACTAACTAAACCAATCAAATCCAAACCTGGCTGATTTAGGTACACTTGATATTCAAGTGCCCAAGAAAAAGAAAGAAAATGAACCATAATTAACAAAATAGAGAAAACAATGCCATGAGATCAATACTATATCTTTTTGGAATCTTAAGCCCTCTGCAAAAGGTGAATCATCCCTTGAATTTCCAAAAAAAAAGAGAATTATTAACAAATTTCAACCACAGATGTCTTTTGTTTCTATCATTTAGTTGTACTTTTTAATGTTATTGATGATCTAGAATACTATAGACAACTGATTTGAGTACTCATCAAAATTGTTGTACACGTTAGTGTGCACAGAGGTTGTTGTGACAATCCAAAACCATGATGCCTAGGTTGCAATGGGTCAATCTCAATGTCATCTCAAGGCCTGTCCTCAATCTATGGAACAATACATATGAATTGAAAAGATCAAGCATAGATAGTAGTGACCAATTGGAATAAAGAAGTATGGGGATGGTAGACATACCTGATTCGATTGTGAAGTTTACTCCCACGAATCTGAGGCAACAATAAGAGTGTAAGAAAAGTGATATTGATGAATTTCGGGGTTTTATAAACTACTAAATTATTCAACAGAAAAGATGAGGCTAGTTGGAAACAATTCTTGACAATCAATTCAGAATTTGTTATTGAACTTAGGCATTTACTTAGTCCTATAAATGGTCTTAATACGAATCTGGCATGCACAAAAATAATTTCACAAGTGAAAAATCTAGTTTAGTTAAAAGTGAGGTATCTAAAGCATCAAGAATGCAATAACTAAATCTTTTAAGATACCAGTGTCTTGCATAAAGTAATAACTAAAATCTTGTCATTGCTATGGTCCTGTAGATCTAGAAATCTTTTAGGAAACTTTTTTATCCTGCAGTGCTAATAGAAATGAAAAGTTTATGCAATAACACATTCATTTGACAACAACTTGTGGTTGATAAAGACGCAAGATATTTGCTCTTGAAATACCCTCTCAAGATGTTTAATGACTTTGACAGCATTAAACACTGACTTGTGACCACATTTAGTTAGAGAGTTTCATCTAAGGTATTAATGTTCACCAAAATTCTTAGAGAAAAGGAATGAGATTGGGGAGGTGGCAACTTGAAAGAAGCAGAATCCTATTAACGTTCGCAAATTGTGTTTGGCTGAATTCTTATCATTCTTGCTGAAAGAAATCCCACGCATCATGGGTGAAAAATAAGACATGAACTTGATTATCTGTAAAGCAGCCAAACTATTAAGACAATAGCAAGCCAATGATGCTACATAATGCTTACTTCAATGTTCAAAAGGGCATTTAGGCCATCTTCCAAAGAACCTGCTAGGCATGCATCCTGACAAAAGGAGAAATTGTGAAAACAATGGGAACAGCTAGTACACATGTATTACTTCTAAAATAAAAAACTTCCTCTCACCACTGTACAAGGCACTCCGCAAACAAGCAATCTCATATCCACATCATCATCATAAATTTTTGTCACAGGAAGAGCATCAGATAAGATTTCTTCTCCATCCTCTTGAACTCTATCTGGAATAAGAATATTTATCTGAGGTGCACTTCCCAATAGATGTGGACCAAGTTCACCATTATCCTTTTGCCTGTTAGCTGGCATAACATAGTTGTTCCGTACACAATACAAGCGGAAAGATGCATGAGCAAGCTGGAAAGCATCCCATGCATGGCTACATGAACTGCACATAACATGCCCAACCATGACATTTTTAAGTTCCATTATTCAGAGGGAGAATTGGAAGCACAAAAAAGAATACCTCTGTACGACAGACAGAAGGGCTTGGCGGAAGTGAGAAGCTTCATATGATGAGAATGCATTCTTCCAATATATCACGTATGGAGTCCCCTAAAAAATAACAATGCCTAAAATCAACACTAAATCAAGATGAAGACACTATGTGATCAACTCCTATCAAGTAAAGCATTTAATAAGAAGCTATGGGTCTTTTGAAAGGTATATAGACAAACTATTTCTTAATTGCTTTCAAATGAAAAGGCTGAAGTTCAACCAATATCAATATCTCTCAACCTTAGCTTGTAATGCCTGCGCAATCTTTTCACCATTAGGGACTTCCAGATAAATCTGCAACCGTGATCACAGGTCAACAATCAACACATTCAGGATACAATCAATGCTGAATAAATTATGAAAAATGATACAAGTTCTGAAAAGGTATCATTTTGCATTCCTAATCTATCTAAAGCCAAAAAGGATAAAAACTGATTTGCATGTTTCAGAAAGTTCAAAGAAGCTTTAGAGACACATATGCAGTGGGACATAAAACCTAGAAACAACTAAAATACAGAGAAAGATACTGAATAGGCAGTTCGCCGAATTATTCCTCTGATATATGAATTTGGATAATTTAATGGGGCTTACTATTGTTGGAGATGGAGGAGCCATGAGAGAACTGAATGTCTCAGCCTCTGACACATCAATGCCCCCCCAAAACAATGTGCCAATTTCTTCCTCATTTTCCAGCTGCTCCCCTTGAAAGTACAAGATATTTGGTTCTAATGACTTCTGAGCATTGCGAAAACTATCCATTGTTGGATTAACAAGCGTGTGAACCTGCATTTGAACACGATTTAACAACAGAACAAACTCAATAGGAGAACAAAATGATCTGAAATTCACCGAAAGTACAAACCTCAAGGCGCCCCGAGGAAACAAGCTCTGGAAACAAAGACAAATGCCCACGTTTTACCTCCCTTCGTGTCTCAGCAAATTTCCCACATAGGACTGCAATGAGCCTGCAAGCTTGCTTCGTCTGATACATCGTTCTTATACGACATCAACGAGTAAAACAACCCAGCTATCTCATCTTCCTCCCCAAAGCCAATACCTTTCCGCCAACTTCCAGTTGAAACCAACCGAAAAGGAAACGAAGAAGCTCCAGTACTACTCCCAAGTCACGCATCCAAGAAAACCAAAATGGGACATCAACCCTAAATCCCTTCACCCAAGCTTCACGATTCCAAAGCCCCAAATTGCAATAGATCCCACAAAAATTCCGCCTTTCGGCGTCCGAATCGCCCGAAAACCACCTGAAACGGAGATCTAGTATCGCAAATCCAACAGAAATAGCTAAGAAAACGAGGGATCGACGACCCCCTAAAACTCCGAGGAGAGAAAAATCGGCTACCAAAAAGAGGGCAACGACGCGACGAAGGGTAAAGTAAACGAAGGCTAAAACAAATAGACTACATATATCTAGAGAACGACGTAAAGAAGCCCACGCCCGAATCATAACCCAAATAGACTCCCTGACACGGGGTCAAACCAAGAACCCCAACAGAAAAACGCAACAAAAGCATCAAAAATTGAGACAATAATTAATACGTGACAGAAACAGACGGAGAGAGAAGGCGGAAGATTCCGCGATCTACGATAATAAAACGGCATCTTAATCAATTGATATCCCCTTCTACGCTTCTGTACTATCGCTCAGAGGAAAAGAAAACCAAAAAGAAAAGATGGGATTTTTATGGATGGGCAGCGGAGATCTTCGGGCGCGTGAACGAGAGTTCCGATCGCTGTTGGATTCGGATATCGGGTTTGATTCCTCGTTCGAATTTTTCTTTTTCCTTCTTTTTTTTGGTTTTCCCGATCGGATTCATGACCGCTTACTGCTGCCTCCAATTGCACGAAACCACCAAAAGAAGAGGACTTGTATATATAATCTTGAACTTTGATCCCCATCCACTTCGTCTCCGCGTCTTCCAATCTCCGATGATTCTTGGATCGCTTTTGATGTGGGGTTTGGGATTTGGATCGCTTGATGGACGTTGAAGTTTTGTGTGCAGTTCGATTGATGTTCTTGGCCCGTGGTCGGGGGACCCCCAAACCCACCACCCACCCCCACCACCCCACGGCACGTGCTGGGGTTGGGCATCACGTGCTGGGGCTCGCTTTGGTTGTTCCTCCGGATGCTTGTAACGGAATGGGATGCCTCCGATAGGGACAAATCCACATGGGACCCTTTGCTGTTTAACATGTACTGTATCGCACGCACTCTCTCGCGTGTTTTCGGATATAACTATACTATTATTCTTCGTCAAATTAAATTAACGATTTTATATTACGATAATGCGTTAACGATCACTTATAATCCTGTGTGACGTGGCAGACTCCTAATGTTTTTTTACCCCTAATAGTCCTATGGATATGTAGTCATTTGACATAATTTTATGTTCATCATCAATGACCTAACATAACCTTTCAATTTTTTTATCCGGTCGAAGTTTACATGCGATAATTATTTTTATAAAAAAATTACATACGATAATAAAAAATAATAATAATTATCATTAACGATATAGTAAGAGATATAAAAATTATAAATAAAAAAATATAAGACTCGATGATAAAAGATTCATGTATGTATTTATCTAATCATCTTATCTCTCTATAAATCTCAGTTTTTAATAGTTGTGCCTCAACGTTGACCTGTATTAGGTCAAATCGGTCAAATCTAACCTGATCAGATAGATCCGATCAACTAGGAGGTCATGATTAGTGGCCAAGAATAAAAAATTATGATTGAAAGCACCAATTATAAAGTAGAAAAAAATCAGTGTTTTCTCTTGATGCATGCGATGATGTCTTGTGGGTTGTGCATGTGTACATACATATACACACGTAACACACGTAAGAAAGAGGGAAAAGAGAGCAGGTAGTCAGTAGCACACAAAAAAGAAGGCTACACATTTCATGGGCTTTGGGCTTTGTTTGTTTGCATTGTGACTCGGCCGATGCTCTTTGACAAGTAATAAATGATTCCGACAACAAAAAGCAAAAGATGGCTTTCGAGATGCAAAATGACTAAATGCCATAGATATCATATCCTACATTGACAAACCCCATGCTTCTACATTTACAGATCGTAAGACTGTGCACCAGATAGGAAGGAAGAAAGGCAATATCTACGGACGAAAGACGGGTACCTGCATTAGCACATTGAGATATGATGGTCCATTTGAGCGTGGATGAGATGGATATGGTGCATCCATTTTGATCAATCTTTTACATCGGTGACACCTTCGGACGATACCTGAAACCTTGCTTCAGCTTCTGCCAAACATGGAGAACTTATAACTTTACAAATGCATTCTTCGGCCCTACCTTTGGGAAGGGCAAGCCTGGTACACAGGAAGGAGAAAAAAAAACCTTGAGCAAAGACAAAGAAACACAGATCAAGTGAAAGATTTCTATGCCAAGAGGACCTTGTTGTAGAAGCATGTGCCATGATGTTTCCACCAATTGGCAAACATTGCAGATCCATCAACTTGTGCAACAACTTGATTAGTGATGATCACCGCCACACCAAACTATAACAACCAGTATAACATTATTATAGAATCAAAAAACAAAAGTATAGCTGCTATAGCATCCTATTCTTCCGATGCAAGAAAAGGATAAAAGGAATAATAAATATTACCTCATCAGCCAACTTCTGTAGGCTCCTAAGAAATTTTTCCAGATGCATTTGCCTCGCTGACAGCTCTCCTCTTCCAGAAAAATCAGTTCTGTAAAGAGCCGTAGCACTGTCTACTATCATAAGAGTAAACCTAGATAAGAATTAAAGTCCAATTAGTTCCTTTAAGAAGGAAAATTTTGAAAATAGGACCTACAAGAAAGATTGGCCTGAGAAGTACAAGTTTTATCCCACCATAAACACAATCAAACATATCCAACCTTACAAATTCAATGTGGATCCATGCTCCCTATGAGCAGAAGCACTAACATGCACAGAAGTACCAACTTAATTATCTAATTGATCAATTCATCAACAACGATGTCAACCTGAATATTATATTCATTTTACGCCATTTTGAACTCTTATAACAACTTGGACATATGAAATAGCAGCTGGCAAATAGTCTTTCTAATCATCATTGCAGCGAACTACTATTATTCGAGTCATCCCAGCTTTTAGATCCTTCATTCAACAACTTGTTTAAAAGCAAGGCTCTTAGTTAGGCAATGGTAATGCTTAAATACTGGTCTGGTACCAGTTTCAGTAACCTACTGGACTGGCATGGCACTAGTGTACCAAGCAGTATGCTGAGCCATACAACCAGATATCAACCGAAGAAAATATTAAAAATTTAAAGACTGGCTGCTATAGGACCATATGGCCTGATAAGAGTCCTTGTTCAGACTATGGGTTATTATACCATGGGATAACACTTAACTACAGACACACATCATCCTCAAAGCAGATAGTTCTCATTAGGAGGGGTAGCATCTCCAACTCGGAGGTTTCTACCAATGCCTAGTGTCCGTGTGGTTCCACGGGCAACACCCTCACCTGTCACTTTGTATCAGCCATCTCCAGTCTTTAGTGGATGCATCCATTACATGGAGAAGATATAACCTCAAAATGGAAAGCTTGTTTATGGAACAGGCACAAAGGAATTATCAGGTAGAAACCTTACCAGATTAGGATCACACTTTTATCTATTTTCAATAAGCTTAAAAACATATTTACCGCTCAATTTATATTGACAATTTATCAATAGATGAGACAGGAAAAATAAATGACAAATGCTCATGTTCACAGTTATGAATGAGAAGAAACCAAGAGTTGGTGCATACAATGAACTTAAGTTAATATTAACATGGATATTAGGTTTTGAAGTCATCACCATATGGGACGATACTTGGTGAAATACTAGAGAAGCAACCATTATTATTTTGTTTGTCACCATCTGCAAAAGATGCTTGTATAAAAGAGGTCTAAGACAACAATAGGTCACATCGTTCAGGAATTAATAATCTTAAGATATAAACATTGAGCACAAGATTTGAGATGGACATGTCAACTAGTATTCTTGTTTACCAGTTCAATTATATGCAGTTTGCAAACTTCTCTTCTGAAAATGGCTCCAGTGGCATGTTGGTTTGATGGCAAGATATTGACCAGCCATATTACAATCAACTGAAATGAGAGATAACGAAGATGCCTTGCCTCCACCATCATTGATGTTGCTTCCAGCAACAGCCTTGATTGATGATCAGTATTATATGCTCTAGCATAAGCTACATTTTCCAAAACATCAGCACCATTCACTCCAAACCTGTCAATTTTATTAATACAATCATGTTTATAGAAGATCATTTGTTAAAATGTTCTTAATTTACCCTAACGTTACTGTAAAACCTGTCAGCAATCTGAAGAAGTCTTTAGGGCCTAAACATACCCTCAGCATCAATATATAGTGCCTTTCCTTCACCACCACCTTGATCCAAGGGAAGCTGAAATTAAACTCGATTCATCATTTTTAAGGAATGGCATTGAAGTGGAGGAAAAATAGACCAAACGATTTTTCTAAAAATATATAACTACAAGTCTATAAAACCCTATAAACATCCTTTTCAATCATGACATTCACACATATTCTATCAAAATATAGTAGTTTTATTGTCTTGTGATGCTCAAAATCTCAGGCCTACATTAAGCATGAACATAATTGCAAAATGCACATAAATTGGCCAAAATGAATTATTGAATTGAAAAATGCAATTTTAACATACATAAACATAATCATAATCATGCAAAAAAGAATACCTGACAAGTGACACAAAGAGTGTGACACAGCTGAGTTTCACCAGAGCGGAATTCACCATATAGTTCAGTAATAGATCCAGTTTCAATTCCTCCTGTCCAGAGCAAACCATGATAAATTAGAAAACAAAATGATCTACATTTGCATATACCAAAATTATAAGTATGTACAACTATTGAGAAATCATAGAATTTAGTCCCATAAAAGAGTTACCCTCCAAGATCTTATCAAGTTCCCTAGATCCAGATGTGATCTGAATTATTTCAAGCCGTTGAGCGTGAAGTTGACTTGCACTGGTAAAACCCAGTGGTACTAACTTAGAAGCTGTCAAGAATCACTCCGTAAATATTCTTCTGGAGGTTCTGTTAGAGATATAATCATTGTGCAACAGATATGTGCATTTCTAGACCGCACAACAAGACAAGGACAAAGAAACTATACCTGCTTCAATAATCTTGTCAACTTCTGGCTCACTGATTCTTTTAATTTGCAAAAGATCTTTCCTCGGTGAATATGCAACATATTCTACAGTACAGAGCCCAGCATCTTTTAGCATTTTAACATCTATAGCAGCAATCCCAGAGGCCTTCAGAACAAATCAACAAGATCACATGACATATCCGACAGTAACAGTAAATGATAGAACCATATATGTCTCTTAAATGCATCTCAAAGTAGCATTTGCATACAAAACAGCTTTCAGGTAGTGCTTACGAGGTATCGCACATTCCATATCTATCATAAGAGAAGGTTTGGCTTCATACATACCTGTCAGTTACTTCTAGAAATGGCTAGTCAGGTGCTCATACAAATCTTGAAAAATGAATAGTCTGCCTGTTGCAAATTTGCAACTGTGATTCTTCCACTCTCCCGAGAAAACACATATCCTCAGAAGAAATACAGCATGCAACCAATAATTCTTAACATTGTCCTACGTGTTTAATTCTTAACATTGTATACATGTGCAGCCTCTTTCATATGATCACCATAGTTTTGAAGGATAGGAGACAGTTTAATAAATGAAACAATCTACCAGATCAACTGATGTCATACACCATCACTAAATAGTTACAACTAACAAGCAATTATAAATTTCAACTATGTAGTAGGCAATACATCATGAAGGCATTAGTTAGAATGTGTATTTAGTAGGTAATGTAGAATCAAAAAATCATTAGAACACTGGATTAGCATGAAATATTATTCTAAACATTGAAGAATAGAAGGCTGGAGGCCACCATGAAAAGACTGCAGAAGGCTGGAGCATAATTAATGATATAACGATATAATAATAGAGTGATTTCTGGGGGCATTGCTCCGCTTAGCTGTGTCGTTGCCCAATAATACATCGTTGCCATGCTTAGTAAGATTATCATAATGTTGTTTCTTAGCCCAAAAGCACAGTTGTTACTTCAATTTTGTTCTAACTCAAGAACCCAAGGTCACCCTAAGTGACAAGACAAAACCTTATCGAGAAAGAATAAACAAAACCAGAAACCTAAGCTCGAGAAATCAGATGAAACCCGTCAAGAACCCAAGTTTTCGAATCACGTCTATAATCAAACGACACAATCAAGCATTTTGGATTGACAGACGATACTCAATTATATATGGTAGAATTTGCCAAAATATCGATAAAATATGAAAATTT
This sequence comes from Musa acuminata AAA Group, assembly GCF_036884655.1. Lineage (NCBI taxonomy): Eukaryota > Viridiplantae > Streptophyta > Magnoliopsida > Zingiberales > Musaceae > Musa > Musa acuminata. Next base: position 29,909,444 of record NC_088347.1, read on the forward strand.
TCAGCTCGAATCAAACACAACCAGAGAAGATCCGATCAGAGTTGTAATTAGTTTCATCCACATAGCGAAAGAAGATCAAGAAAGCCAAATAGGATCGTCTCCATTTGGTTTCGGCGATTCTTGAAGCTGAAGATCCAAGAAAGACTCGACCTTGAGAAGATTTAGGGCTTTGGAAGAAAACGAAGGGGGGACCCGGAGGTTTTTGGGAGGGCATACCTGAAGGTGCTCGATAGGGAAAGGACCGTGCTGCACGTCCTCCGCCTCTTCTTGCTCCTCCGGCATCCTCTGGTGCGTCTGCGCTGCCATCGCCATGGCCGCGCCGGCGAGGGAAGAGACGAGACGGAGAGGGAACGAGGTGTTCGAGCAATCTGCAGAGCGCCAAAATGCTTACTGTAATGGATGGGAAAGCAAGCTGATGTTATATGTAATTTAGCTCATTATTAGCATTTGGGCTTTAGCTGATTATTAGAGTCCAATTGGCCCACACCAATAGTTGTATTATTGACATTATGAAAAATATTAACGAATTAAAAATACTAAATAATGCCATTATATTCATTATTAAAACCCGAAAGAAAACAAAATGAGTAATTATAATTATGATGACAGTATGCACGTGCAAGTCAAGTGCAAATAATAATACTTTGTTTTATAAACTGATTTTTCTGATCTTTATGGTGTGACAAAAATACCCTCAAATCGCCTTTACTCTCCGTGGAACGATTTCTCTTCGCGGACGGCGGATTGCCCAAACCTCGACTACCGCCGTCATCGCCGACTGCTCTCTCCCTCTCTATCTCTCTCAGATTCGTCGAGATGTTCCTCACCAGGTGAGTCCCATGCCCCTCCCCCGCGTCTTTCGTGCAGTCATTCCACTAGTATCTCTTTCGATCGCTCATTCCTTCTCTCGTTGGGGTTTCTTGACCGAAGGACCGAATACGATCGAGGCGTCAACACTTTCTCTCCCGAGGGAAGGTTGTTCCAGGTCGAGTACGCCATCGAGGCCATCAAGGTCGGGTTTTTGTTCCCCTCTTTATTTCGGTTCCTTTTGCGATATCGAAATGTTCTTGAGATAACGCGTTTGATTCTGGTGGCAGTTGGGCTCGACTGCCATTGGGTTGAGGACGAAGGAAGGCGTAGTGCTTGCGGTCGAGAAGCGCGTGACCTCGCCCTTGCTGGTTTGCTTACTAACCCTAGTCCAAGAGTTTCTTTTTGCTAGAGGCTAATTTGTGTTATCTGGGTTTGGATTCTTTTATTTTTTCCGTTTTTCTCTTCTTTGTTGACCCATTTTTGACTTTCATTCCTTTGATCGACATGGACCTTGACAGATCTTAGGTTCCACCTTAAAGATAGATAGGATTATCATCGACGAAATGGAGACACTGATATCCGTTACTTCATGTTTTGCCTTGCCGTATGTTGGATCACACCTCAAGGACGGAGAATAAAGGGGTAGTCTTGGAAGTAGTGAGAATGTGATTGATGGGGCAGCGAAAATATCCTCCAGATATTATGAGGAGAATTCTCTCTATGGTAATTGATAGCGGGTCAAAAGGCAAGGGGATGAGAGAGAATGATGTGAGAAAGGGTCCAGAGGAGAGACAATTGAGAGAGAAATGAGAAAGGGAGGCTGGAAAGAAATGGATATGCTGGGAAGTGAACTTGTAACTTATGAGCAGGTGGCAATGGACATTAGTTTTCCCAAAAATTTGATGGAAATGGATGTATTGGGAAATTAAAAATATTGAATTGAATTGATCGCTTATACTATTTTGGTATCGATACAGAATACTTTGATAATTTTGCGATTTTGGTAAAGACCTGGCTTGTTTTATTAAATGAATGATATGCTACTTGTTTCTTATTTCTGATGTGGAACATATGTTCAAGACCTGTTTCTGGACAAAGAATGTATCGTCCAGTTCTGAAATGTCAGGTTTGACTATGTTGATCTGTCAACTAAAACATATTCCTGTCACCAATATTATTATTTCTATTACAAAAAATAGAGTAAGAAACGTTTACATCCATGAAAAACCTAGGAGTAGTATAAAATAAGGAAAATTGTTAAAGATGGTGTGGATATGTTCAAATGAGACATGCTAGTTAAATGACATGAGTTAATAGGATAGCTGGTGTGAGCCAGAGGAAGACTTACAGAATTCTATTTGAAACTGTAAATAGAGATATAAGGGCTCTTAGTTTGAGTAGTAAGAAAGACATGATGGTGAAAAATCCGTATAGCCCACCCAAATAGTTGCAACATTATGGCTTACCTTGTAATTGTTGAATATTGATTTCTAGCTCATGAATAATTTCTCCTACTAAAATTTATAATGGAGAGAAAGTTCAGTGATACCCTTTTCTGAAGCCCAGGCAAGAAAAAGTACTGTGGTTTTAGCCCTTAAGTTCCTTGAGTCCGCACAATTTTCAATTTTGTGATTCCCTAACTTGTTCTTTAGATACTGAACGATACTCTCGTCAATTTCTGATCTGATTTTGTTCTGTTGTTATCTAACCATTTCTTTTTGTAGCATGCAATTAAATGCTGACAAAATTGATTAATTTAAGCAAGGTCTTAGTTTCCAGTTTGATTTATCCCCAATAGATTCATGTGATATTTAGCAAGAAAAAGAATTAACACAGTTATCTGATTTTAGATTTAAATGGCAGTAGATCTACAGTTATTGAAAAATTTGTGGACCATAGGTTGTAGCCGTAACAGAGTGGAATTTATAGTAAGTTTGGTGATTTAGGTGAAAGAAGACATCAAGGAAAACAGAGAAAAAATGGTGGTATCTGGCCTTGCCTTTCCTTTTTGATGTATCTTATCCTGGGAAGAGACTGTTAGCTGGAATATTGCATCTTATATCAGCTACACATTCTTGCAAAATCACAATTGTTCATAGCATAAGCTTATTACCACCTTTTGTATCATTTTTAGCTGCTACCCTTGTCTCTCACTGCTGACTCTATCTTACTTTTTGAAGGAACCAAGCAGTGTAGAGAAGATTATGGAGATTGATGAGCACATAGGTTGTGCAATGAGTGGACTGATAGCTGATGCACGAACTCTTGTAGAGCATGCTCGTGTTGAAACTCAGGTTTTTTTTATTTTGTTTGATGGCATTTTTGTGAAATAGCTTATATAACTCATTGTTACTTATTGACCTCGTTGTCTACCAGAATCATAGGTTTTCATATGGTGAGCCTATGACTGTTGAGTCCACTACCCAAGCACTGTGTGATCTTGCTCTTCGATTTGGTGAAGGAGATGAAGAGTCCATGGTTACTATCACTTGCCCTTCTTACCAATTAATTTCTATCAGTTTTGATGTGGAGATGTAAATTATATCTTGATTACCGAGTGCTTCGTTTATGAATATGTTATCTCTGTAATAGCAAAACTAACTAGAAATTGCATCACAAATATTATGTGCTAATCCAACCAAAATGTACTAAGAACATAATTGTGTCTTGTTATGTGGAGCAATCAGTGTGCCATATATCTTATGTGTTATGTGGAGTGATCAGTGTGTCAAATCTCAAACTGAATGTATTCCGTTTTTAGTTAATCAAAATCGAAAACAAACTTCCTTGTACAGTTACTGGATTGAACCATTGAGCATTCTAGTTTGATTCAGTATTAATACATCCCAATCTTACAGTAATCAAGTTTTAAGTTTATTTTTGTTTAGTTGAGAGCCCTTTTGCTGTTTTTTAGGGATTTTGAAATTTGAAGTATTTCTTTTAATTTTAAAATATTTGGTTTGTTAGGATAAGTTTTATCTCATCATAAAAGCTTTCTCTGATAGTCTTATGGCTTTATCTGAAATATTTCTTAATGGCTTGAGAAGCATACTTATCCGCTTGAATTAGTTATTTGTTGCTTTAGTCTGTCATCTTAGGGTAATGATGGATGTCATAAGAACTCTGGGATTCCACGACAGTGCCCCTCCATTTTGCATTGCTCTAGCTTCTAGTGTTCTTACAATCCACAGTTTTCTACACCTCACCTTTTACTCTAAATTTAGTTATCTTTTGCATTAGTATGTTGTATTAGAATGTTGATGGATGCTAAATCAAATTAGAGTATGAGTTTGTACCACCACACCACTATGTTTTGCATCATGTATACCAGGTATTACTGCAACAAGGTCCCTGTCTAACATTGTTGAATTAGGAACTATTGGCAGTCATATAGAGAGCAGGTTATTGACTATATGCAAACATGGTTTCTGTTGCAAATATGAGGATTGAGTTAGTAGATACTTGTTTGTATGTCACTTTTGGTTGATAGTATGAGAGTTTCTAACAAGTCAATTTTTTTGCAGTCACGACCTTTTGGGGTATCTCTTCTGATTGCTGGTCATGACGAACATGGACCCAGCTTGTAAGTAGTCATTATTTGTGTATTTGTTAAATATATCATCAAGTACTTGTGGAATGAAACTGTCATGTCTGGTACATTCTCTAAGTTCTAAACTTTGTCAGTGTTCTTTCGAATGGCAGTCTGAATATGTTTTGGCCACTCATTACATCGGTCATTTATAGATTTTTGTCTGCATATTCATTTTTATTTGAACATTTATGTATTTTTATGGTATATAAGCTTTGGTAAATACAAGAAATTTAATTCCCTCGTGTACCTGTTAAGAAAACTTGAGTTTGTTCTAGCTTGTTCTATGCAATATTCAGTCTCAGAAATCCAACTTATTAATGTTTTCTCTAAGCAGAGGCCAAAACAACTGAATGATGATAAATGCTTTGATAACACTTGCTATGTGAACCATGATAAAATATGTAATGGTGAATTTCCTGCTAATTATTTCATCAAAATTGGTGGATATTTTGATATAATTTTGATCCAGTGGAGTGGTCACAGAGTTAGTTTGGTTCCATCTAAAAATAAGTTGACTTGAATCAGATTTAAGAGAATTTATTTTCGTTACTTGGCATTACATTCTTTTATTCAGTGTAATTCCTTCCCGAGTAGGAAGATTATGCATGTGAAAAGTTTGCCTGCCTGCCTCAGTATGGATAATTGCACTTCATCTACGATTGCACACCAAGTTCCATGTTGTATGCACCTGTATTATGAGTTCTACAGTTGAACATGTATTAAATTGCAGGTACTACACAGATCCGTCTGGCACATTCTGGCAGTGCAATGCGAAAGCAATTGGTTCAGGATCCGAAGGAGCTGATAGCTCTCTTCAAGAGCAGTACAACAAGGTATCGATCAGCATAGAGGATTTTCTGGGTATCATTAATTTTCATAATTTACTTGGTCTTCAATCGTGATTAAGATGGTCGCTGACGCTGCTGTTTGTGCAGGACCTAACTCTTCAAGAAGCTGAAACCATAGCTCTTTCCATCTTGAAGCAAGTCATGGAAGAAAAGGTATAAACATCCTTTGGTTTATGTTTTGGGGCTTGCCACGTAATGCAATTTGAGTAACTTAGGCATTTGTGGCCTGACTAATTTAGACAAAACAATTTGATCGAGCAGGTGACTCCAAATAATGTGGACATTGCAAAGGTAGCTCCCACTTATCATCTCTATACACCTTCTGAGGTGGAAGCTGTCATTGCTCGCCTATAAAATGTTTGGCGATGTACTCTTCCTTGCCCATTTTTCTCTCCATCTCAACATATTTGCCAGAGTACGCACCACTATTTGCTTGGATGCTGTTAGTACTTGTGTTTTGGTTGCTTAGTAATGGAATTATCATTCAGTAAACAACTCTGTGAATGATCAAACTGCTACTTTTGTTTCTTAAGAGAAAACAAGTATTCAAGCTTCGACGGCCGAATGGTGAAATGTCATGTTATCGCATGTTGTAATTTTGATTTTTGGGACGAATGGATTTCTCGTTGTGTTCATGGTTCAAGTTCAATGCTACAATACATTGCATGCAAGTTGAGTTCTTATTACATACTATTTCACATCTAAATCCAACAAAAAAAGAGCTGCAAATTGCAATTATAAATCATGAACTCCTGTTCTTATTACATGTTATTCTCTTGTATTTTGAAGACTAGTTTCACTTTAAAACATAAATGTAAAGGATTTCACAAATTAGTCTTCCCTTAATGATAGATAGCCCTTAATCAAACAGAAGAGTCAAAAAGGCAAAGGCCACCACCAACGCGACCAGCACGATAGATGACCTCTGTCGCTGTGTTTTCTCAACCACAATCCCCCAGAAACTCATATTTTATTTTAGTCGGGTGATGATGCAAAAAAATCCCATGAGAAAGCTTCTTCAAAAATTGTGGGGCATGCCAGCTTAACATTGCAGGATTGTTTAATCACGGAACTCTTCCATGAAAGCTTCATGGAATGCCTTGAGCCTGGAGATGATGGCAGGGATCTTATCCTCCTGCGGCAGGATTGTGCATCTAACGTGCCAGGTTCCAGGGACCTTTCATGATCCAAAAGAAGAGAATGAGCTATCAAACAAAGTTGTAGAGAGAGTGACTAATGCTACACACGATTAGCATTCTTGTCGAAAAGAGAAGAGGTAAGTGACCAGAGAAATAAGCTCACCTGTCCGAAGCCGGATCCAGGAACAACAACAATACCAGTAGCATCAAGAAGGCGGCGAACATAGAATGCGTCCGGTGCTGCTTTAACTGCTTTGGCAGCTTCGATTGCCTTCTTTGGTAGGCGCAGTTGCGGGAAAAGATACATTGCTCCCTCGGCCTTATTGCATGTTACTTCCTCCAAACCATTAAATGCATCTTCCAAAGCCTGTAGCAAGTCAACCAAGAGATTATTATTTTCAATCCACAGCACAACACTTTTTAGATGTCAAACGCATTCCTGAGTAAGGTTTGATAATCTTAAATGCAAGTAATACTGCAATTCCAAGTTGTGCAGTAATTTTTTCCTTGTGATAGCAATAAAGTGTCTATTTAAAGAACAGAAGGGGCAATGATGATATCACCTTCGCGCGTCTGGCTAAGGACGAAAGAATCCCAGTTTTCTCTGCATCGAAGGATTCATATGATTCATCTCCAACCTGCAAGCTCAACCAAGTTATTTCTCGTGATAATGATTTGATAGCTGCAAGAATGTACTCACCTTCGGTGGATTCATGACAAGGCTTGCAAGAATTTGGCCAGAGATGTTGGAACAAAGATTTACAGATGCCACTTTGTAAATTTGTTCTCTAACTTCAGCGCTGAAGCCAGTTACCTCCATGTATCCTCCCCTTTTTCCACATTCTCCATAGTAACCTAATGGAAAAGGAAACAACATACAGTAAGGAATGCTTGCTTTCAAGTTCGAATGTATGCTTATCATCTGACTGGAGAGCACCATACCTTTAGAAACTGACTGAAATGATACTAAAGGAAGATCCTCATCACCGTAACCCATGGATCTTGCAATCTTCTTGAATGAGTTAAATTTCTTGTCATCAACATATATATTTTCTTGATATACCTACAATATTTGGCACATTGCATTAATGGCCACAGTCAAGTGAGGGAAATTGATGTCTCTAACCCATGTCATGCCTTGTAGATATCAATTAAACCTTTAGTGGCAATACACCAAGTCTACAATATGTGTTTAATTCAAAATATTGGTTGTATTTGCCTCACCTCATCTGCCAGAAGAACCAGCCTTTCATTCTTGCAAAACTCAACTATTTCCTTTTGGTTTTCTTCTGCAAGAACCTGGAGAAAACCAGAAAATCTACTTAATCAGAAGTAAAACCTGTGGAAACACTTTATATGAGTACTTTAACCAATAGGTTAACGTTTGCATTATGATACTATAGACGAACCAGGGGTAGAAAAAATCTGCTGTCAGGAATCAGTAGAACCACCACAATATATTATTATTCAAAGATGAACCTTGAGGGATAAAACATGATAAACCAACATTAAACTATAGAAAAGTACATGTTTCCTATAACAGCCTATGGTAATGGACAAAGATGCCTTTCTAGTAATGACTCCTAATTCATGGCATTGCAGCTAATCCTAGAAAAAGAATTCCTTTGAACTTACGACCGAAGATCACTAACCGCCTCTTAATATAATTTGCAGACATTTTTTATTTCCTTTGCTAAACATGATATGTGATCCTTTGAAGAATATTCTGTTGTAAGGTATCCAATAATGTTAAACAATTTAAACTAAAGAAAAAGAAGACAAAAATACCTGTCCGGTGGGATTGCCTGGATTTATCACAACCAATGACCTAACAGTGATGCCCTTGGATCGAGCATCTTCCAACTGTTTTTGTAGCTCTGAAATCTCCAAGCCCCATCCTGTAGATTCATTGAGGTAGTACGGAACCTGATCATAGCAATTCAAGCAATTAGCTTTTTTGGGCAGATAGCTATATCCACATGATATAGCAGAAAAAAGATTAATTAAGTTCAACATATCCATGAACAAACATACAAGAGAGCCACCATGAAGAGCAATGGATGCAGAATACAAAGGGTATTGAGGAATGGGGCAGAGAATGCCATCTTTCTCAGATCTTATTAACAATTGCATCATCATGTGCACCTGAAGTCAGGAGAAAAAAGGCAATCAGTATAAACAGTAACACCTCTCATCTTTATCATGAAAAGAACTGACGGAATAAATACTCCTGGGCTTGCTCCATCTGTAAGGAAAATATCATCTGGATTGGCAGGAAAACCATCACGAGCAGCTATTCCATCAGCAATTGCATCCCGTAATCCTTTAATACCCTGTAAAACGACCAACACCAAGGTCCTTAAGACTTCGTAACTAGAACAGAAAATAATTGTGCAAGCAATAAGAGCATATTCTTACCTGGCTATGGCTGTAAGCTCCTGTAGCCCCACCAGGTATCGCATCGAGAATCTGCCATGCTCTTGCTATTGCATCAGCACTAAGGACAGAATACTTATGTTCAGAGAAATGCAGCACAGATAACTTAGATATTTTACCCTTGTACTTATATAATTATTGATATAAGTCAAATGATCTGAGTTTAAGGTTGCATAACTAGGTGGAGAATAAAATTTACTATATCAATGAGATGTTCTTTAGAATCTCCAATATGAATAGAAGAAAAGGGCCTTCATAAGGCTCATACTCTCCAACAGGCTAACTTCTCAACATTAGCTAGAACCTAGATATCTTGTCAAAAATTGTTTCAAAAGAAGAATCTTGACATGCAAAATGTTCTATTAAATTGTGCACATATCTGGTTCCACACTGTCTGATGCTGCTGCAACAAGACTCATCTGTAATTCCATATTACTAAAACCGGAGTTTCACTAGTTAACACTGCTCAGCTCGAGTTGCTTGGAACAAGGACTATCATAGTGTGAAGTGTGAACTCTCATAAAAGCACCAGTTTATAATGTGATTCTGGACATTTGACAGAATGTTAAGAGAAATGCAGAGACCCTGGTGCTCGTATCAAACTATTTTTCTAGCACAATGGCCCAGGATATAACTATTTTCCATCTTAAAGAATAAAAGCTAAGGAAGAGCTAAATGATCCAAGGGCTATTGATGACAAGGAAATTACACCAAAATTTCAAATTCTAATAGAAATATCTGAAGACTCAAGTTTTCAAAAAGTGCTGCCAACATATCACATAAAACGGCATAAAACATATTCTGTTAGGCTCAGAATAGTTCAGGTGGAACAAAATTACGATGCAGAATAATGCTTCACATATACCTAAACAAGGCATGGGTTTCACTTTTTTCCAGAAGAGGTGGATGGTCACACAACGCAAGAACCTGAAATAGACAATTAGATATCAGAGAGAAACTGGGTTTCACTGTCCTAGAAAAACGTTTGTATAAGCACACACCTCACGGAAAAAGGTGATGGGCTGCTGACCAAGAGACTGAGGATTCCCAATATTGCAGTACAGTATCTACACAGAACATTGGATTCTTCAATGAATTTGTGAGAAAACAAATAAATTAGACGATGACTATAATCAAAATAATAATTCTTAATATTTAATAACAAAGAAATGGCAAGAAGACCGAGAAAAGGAGAAAAATTACTGCCTATTTGTAACTGTATAATAAGGAATAAGAAAAATCACACATACCTCCTCGAAGGGATGAGACCCTGGCTTGCTTTGCAGCTCTTGTTGCAAACGCTAGAATTGCACAGACGGTGATACAATCATTTCTTTAGGAAATACAAACATAGGAAAGTGCATCTAGAGAAAGAGAAAACAAAGATATGGAACATACAGCAAAGAGAAAGAAAGTACCTGTGCATGGGTAACAATCTCACCACGGACAGCATATTCACATTTTAAAACCTGATGGAAAAGAAAGTTGTCTTAATATTTGTTATTGATCTGCGTGCCATTTGTTCTTTAAGTGCAAACTAAAACCAGGCAAAAAGTAGGAGGCGTTAAACAATTTGAAACAAATACTCAAAATATGCAGGCAATATGATATGAGTAGAATTACAAGAGTTAGCAACAGTGGATCCACTCGAAAAACAATGCTCTTTTGCTTGTGATCGGCACAAAATATGGAGCACAGTATAGAAGAAATGGACAAATTCTAACCATGCCAACCAGAAGATGCAATATACCAACACTTCAATAGGTCATGAAACCTGCTAAATCAATTTTATCCTTACCAATGCCTGTTAACCAAACTACTTGCCGAATCACTTCTGATCTTCAAACATGTATTTTGGCAGAATAAAATACATTAATGTTCAAACCCAACGATCAGGAAACCTAATTAAGGAGTCAAACAAAATTTTCTTGCACAACAGAAGAAATAAAGAAAAACAATAATCTTAATAAATAAAAGTAGATTAGGAAAACTTTCACCAAATGAGGAACACAAATGACATTCATATTTTTGCGTCCAAACTGTTCAAGGGAAGACATCACAGAACTAAAGAAAATGTAGATTAGATGTGTTCAGCTAAAAGGTATCGCTTTTGAATGAAAGAGTAAACCAGTAACACATAACCCGCGGATGCAAAGCAGCACAACCCATCAACGAGAAGAACCAAATAAGAAATTAATCAAAGTGGTCAAATTGACAACCAAATCCACAGATTGACCAAATATCGCCTCCGAGCAGTCAGTAAGGAATAGAGAAACAAGAAAAAATAGGACTTTACAAAACCAGCACGAAAAGTATGCGAAGAACAGATGCGAAATCAACATAAGAAGGGAGCGAACGATTCGATAAGGCATTGATGATCGAAATAGATGAAAAACCGAACCTTATGATTGATCGTGTCGAGAGCGACAGGACTTGCGGCAGAATCCATGGCGGCGGCTGCTGCGGATGCGGAGGAACAAAGGGGCACGGAAAACAGAGGAGGAGAAGAGCGGAAGGAACCAAATAGCAGCCTTTTGGCTCTTTCCGTGGCGAATCGACGCATCTTAAAGGTCTCCGGACCGCACTCGCCCTTGTAATTACCCACGGAATATCTATCAACGAAGATAAATACCAAAGAATTGTGGGGAAAATTTGATCGATCCCTCTCGGATGATGAGCTGAGGGCGGCGAGACAGCTGAAAGTCGAAGGCGGCGGCGGCACCGACGAGTTTGTTTGGAAGAATTAATCGCACGCAATCGATCGTTAATAATAAGATTTTTTTTTTCTTTTATAGAAGCTCGCTATTGACTTTTTTTTTTTTTGGCAACCCCTTAAAAGGATATATAATTTCTATTGATAACTCCTCTTTCCTATTTATAATTTTATTTATTTATTTTTAAATATTCTACAGATAGCTCTTGTAAATGTGGATAACCAATTTTTACAATAGTAAAAATGGCTTCAATATAATTTTATTATTTATAACCACTCGATTACTCGTCTAACTCTTTTACTTTCCCACAAGCCCTTTGGCATCGCTCGTCGCTGCTCGCCGGTGGTGGCCGAAGGGGAAGGAGAAGTGTGATCGATTCATTGGTATAAGAAAGAATCAGAGCATTCTAAGTCTTCCTTTAGTCTGGAGGGAGATCGATTGCAAGGAGACGGATTTGTGATGAAGACTTCAAAACTCTGCTTTTGATCGATCTCGAGTTCCCTCCTCGCCTCTTGAGATCCAATCATTCGTTTTCGTGTGTGTTGAAGAAGAGATCCGGTAGGGCCGAGCTCCGGCCGCGGTGATGACGGTAGAGGTGCGGTACCGTGGCGTCCGAAAGCGGTCGTGTGGGCGATTCGCGGCTGAGATCCGGACATGTGGAAGAAGGCGCGGGTGTGGCTTGGCACGTTTGACTCCGTCGAGGACGTCGCCGCGATCGCCATTCGCGAGCCCGAGGCTAAGACCAACTTCCCCTCCTCTCCTTCGCCGCCTGTCCCTCCCTCCCGCTGCGCGATTCGCCCTTGGTGCGCCATTGTCGTCTCCGCCTCCACCGTAGCGGCCGACGTACAACGACTTCAGCAGCACCGTTGAGTCCTTCAGCGGCGTGTCTCATCAATTTTGTGTACCAAATACCTTAATATAGTAGCCAAAACTAGAAATATAAAAGATCAAAGTAGCCAATTACTCAGAAATCTAAGTGGAGAGCTGTTTAAATACTAGAATATGAGAGAAGAAGATTACAAACTCTAACTCAAGATCCAACCTCAAACTATTAGATGCAATATATTTTTTTTGTTAGTATACCAATAAAGTTACATGCAAAACTATAAATGAACTGCTGTAAAAGAGTTCCACATTTAGTAATGACAATTGTGTTAGGAAATATTGATACATAAGGAGAGATTGAAAATAGCACTAAGTTTCCAATAAAAATAACACTAAGAGAATTTCTCACATTAGCAAAATTAAAAAAAGATTAAATTGGTGTCAGTGAAATTTGAACAATATATTATTTCAGCAAAGTGTTCTGAAACTGATGTGTCAGTGAAATAGAGGAGTCTATGCAATCTGTAATTGCTGCTGGTAAGATGCAGCAAGTTCTTCAAGTTTGCGTCTTCATGGATGAGGGTGATTTATGGAATTTACAAGGTAGTGTTGTTTCTTGTTAATTGAACCTCATAGAGAAGGCAATGTTTTTGTAGACAAAAGATGGAGGGTGCAAACACTAAATATCAAACAAGCAAGGGAGAAGAAAACATTAAAGTTGCAGCCACTTGAAATATATGTTGAGCAAGTGAAGGTTTAGATGTGTTTGTTCTTGAGAATCACATCTTGTACCTACTTTTCATGTTGAATTTATGTACAACCTAACAAATCATAACTCTGCTGTTGATAAAGATAAAATTACTTCATAGTGTAAGATAAATTGATGAACAAACTGAAGATAAATTATGATGGGAGAAATAAGCAGCATAAGAATTTGAAGAAAATCTCTCTCTCTCTCTCTCTCTCTCTCTCTCTCTCTCTCTCTTTTCAGAAAATATTTGTCTACCTCCAACTCTAAAGAATTCTCACTGCTGATCAGCAATCAATTCTTACAAACCCTAATATGAGCATATCCATTTTTCTCTGTAAAGACATGAGAAATTTTATAATTTTGACCACCAACTGTGTCAGATTCAATTTCCAATCCTTAAATGCCTTCCTTCCTTTCCTTTTCCTTGGTTGTCCTGAGTTCATTGTATCTATCATTTTCATTAGGATGTATCTACAGTCAATTGACAAACATCTCCCACTGATTCATCTGAGAAGAAAAATCTTTGTCCTGCACACTGAATTCCCCATCAACATTCAATGTATATAATTTTCCTATGAGTTTATTCATTTAATCAGAATGCGACTCTAACATCCTTATAGACTGTAACATAAGATAGGTCATACACTCACAGGTAGTAAACCCAACATACTTCAATATTTTGATCTCAGCAAGAGAGAGAGACAAAATGTCACCTTATCCTCAACCAGAGAGAGAGAGAGAGTAAAAAAGTCACATTTGAGAAATATAGTTAAATTGTCACCTTATCCTCTACCAAACAGAGAGAGAGAAGGTAAAAAAAGTCACATTTGAGAAATATAGCTAAAATGTCACCTTATCCTCGTAGAGAGAGAGAGAGAGAGAGAGAGAGAGAGAGAGAGTTGAAATGTCACCTTATCCTCTGCCGGGGACTCCTTGCATGATGTCTATTGGCAGAAGCGGCAGAAGAGGAACGAGAGAATCCGGGGGGCGTGAGGAGTCTCACCAGCCCATGGTATGGAAGCCAGAGCTCAGTGAGAACAACCTTATCAGCTCTGTGCTACGATCCTATCTCAAGCATACTTCTCTTTCTCCAGCTCAATCGATTCACATGCATGGTCACACTCACTCACACACAGGACAAATTGCTGTCTCAGCTTCATCTCGATCCGAAAGGCGACAAATTTTTGTGATACCATGAATCGGTTGTGTTTTGTCTTCCACCTTATCAGGACCCAGGATTAGATATCCTCTTAAATCTTCTTGCTTCGTCGGCAATAGCTGGCTTCATGTGCTCTGATTTCCTGTGCTCAGCTTTGGAGAGTAGATCTTATCTGGAAACCCAGAGTTCTTATTGAACACCGCCCCAAGAGAACTGTGAATTGAGGGATAATTTCCGGTATAAAGGTGACGAGATTAAGAACCAAAGATCGTTTGCCATCCACGGTGTTCTGAACTCAAAACAGTGTAGGGAAAGAGACACTGACCAAAGATAACAACAAGATATAAGGACCGACACCTTCTCTTATCCCGTTCATTTCTATTCTCCATAATTTTCTCGTCCCAATGGCAGTTCCTCTGAGGAGTGGTCTGTCCTTTCGTTGTGTTCATGAGACTGGGTTGGAGAGGAAGGAGACAGATGTTCCAGGTTTCGATGTCTTGTCTTGGAAGAACGACATCAAGGGAAGGCGATCTCTGCTGAAAGAACCGAGAGATTCACACGAATGGAGGCCCCAAAGCCACCCAATTTCCCCAATTCATGTGACTATTTCCCTTTTGTTCCTCTCTGTTGAAATTTTGCTTACTTCTCTGTGATATCTTTCTCTCGGAGAAACTTTTTGATGCAACGAACGCATTTGTGAACCAAACATGATCTGCCAGGAATCCTGATGCTGTTGCTCAAAATGCAGGGTCAGAACACTTCAATGTGTGCTGCTCGAGCTTTTAGGTGGTGGGAGAAGAACACCTCATCAAATATGACGGAGATCGAATCAACAAACCAACTGGTCCACTCATTGCTGCATGCTGAGGATAAACTCGTAATCGTCGACTTCTATTCCCCAGGATGTGGAGGTTGCAAAGCTCTGCATCCCAAGGTTAAACACGTCTCCAATCCAGCTATTGACTCTTCTCATAGATTTTCTGATCACAATTTAGAAGAACGAATCATCATGTTCTGTTCTATTAGTGTTCGTGATCCAAATAGTGTGATCACTCTTGTCATGGCAACTCTTCTTCTCATGGAGTTTGGCTTCTTCTTTTCGTAGATATGTCAACAAGCTGAGATGAATCCAAGTGTGATGCTTCTGAGAGTCAATTACGAGGAGCACAAAGCCATGTGCCGAAGCCTTCACATCCATGTTCTTCCCTTCTTCCGGTTCTACCGAGGCGCCCAAGGCCGCGTCTGTGCCTTCAGCTGCACTAACGCAACCGTGAGATGACGAT